>NC_085841.1:248279688-248579688 GCF_035594765.1 Anolis carolinensis
ACCAATCAGCCCCATCTACACTGACCATTTAATGCAGTCTCAAACCGGTATCGAAGAAAGTGGTTTCGCTGTGCAGATGATTACATAGGAAATCCTGGAACCAGTTTGAGGCCAGGATGATTACACAAATCACAGAACACTGATCTTCATTAAGGGCTTTCTTTTGCATGCATTTGTGGATGCTTGTTGCCTGGCTGCCGCAATTTAGAGCTAGCTTCAGACTGCATTGAATTGTCAGTGAAGTGAGATCTTAGGGTTCTTCCATATAGCCATATAACCCAGAATATCAAGGCAGATAATCCACAATATCTGCTTTGGACTAGGTTATCTGAGTCCACACTGCCATATAATCCAGTTTAATGTGGTTTTTATACAGCTGTATGGAAGGGGGCTTAGACTCATTTAGAATGCTCTGCAATCATTGTCTTGTGGTAGCTAGCAACTGTTGTGTAATCTATGGGTGACTGAGGAGCTGAAGCAAAATCTGTCCATCTGATGCAGAACTGATTTCCTATCTTTACAGGAGTATCTAACAGACTTGAAAGAGGAGCTGGATAAAGATGAATGCAAGCAGGAGCCTGAAGTTATTTATGAGACCAACTGTCACTGGGAAGGTTGTGCAAAGGAGTATGACACACAGGAACAACTGGTCCACGTAAGTGAAGCCAGGAAAGAGAACCAAGCCATATACTGTATTGTGGAGTGTTTCCCCATCATGGTGCCGTGTAGCGCCTTGTAGGGAAAAAAACTATGAGCCACATACCTTGCCAAATAAAATCAGTCTCCAGGATGAATGGAGCAGCGGGAGGACCCTTCAGTTAATCATTTTTGTGTTTTTCTGTTTAAAGAGAAAGTAACCGTACAAAGATTGAAGTCTTTCTGAATTGTATTGTACTGTGGAAACACTTTGCTATCCTAGAGTGTCAAACTACATCTTTACCTACAGTGGCCATGATGAAATCTTAACTCCGAGTGTGTATGTATGAACAATGACATCTCAAAATAAAAATAGGAGCAGTTCCACTCTGATCTTCTTCACTGGGATTGTGATCCTTCTATCTATGCCCTGGCTTGGACAATATGGGACTATGCATCCCATCTCTGTGATGATCCAGTTAGTCAGCCCTACAGAATTTTTAACCAGTTGAGCCTCTACTAAATCTTGTTAGCCTCTAATACTGCTCCATTGGACTCATATTTATTACATGGTGGTCTTTTAAAATCAGTTTATATCACAGCTGCTTTCTAAAGTGGGGGTGTGCTCATCCCCATTTGGTGGAGCTGACTTGAATTGTGTCACCACAAATTCCCTTAATGAGTCCCTTTGACAAATAGCCTGCTTCCCAGAGGCAGCTGCTATAGTGAGCAGTATAAAGTTGCTGCTCCGTGAAGGTTGTCTGTGTCCCATTCCACACAGCTGTATAAAATCCACATTGAACTGGATTATATGGCAGTGTAGACTTAGATAACCCAATTCAAAGCAGATATTATGAATTATCTGCCTTGATATTCTGGGTTATATGGCTGTGTAAAAGAGCCCTATGTTTGTCAATCCCAAAAGAAGGATGGAGGGAAAGGAGGAAAATGAGCCTTTAACAGAAGCTTTTTGTTTGCTTCCATAGTAGTCAGAAGGGGAAAGTATGAAAGAAAGCAATATGGAATAGTTGTTTGATTGCACTTGGACTAGACTGAAGGTGATGTGGATTCAGATCCCTATTCATCCACAAAGTTTGCCAAAATGACCTTGAGCCTGTTCAGACATAAAACTTGATTCCTGATTGAAACTGTATAAAGAAACTTCATTCTTACTTCCCTTGAAAAAATTGATAGTTTATTTTGTATTGAGGCTCTCCATGAACTGGTTTGCCGGTTTAATCCAAATCAGAGAAATTGTCATTTTCGGTAACCCACAGCTTTCCCTGTTTAAATGAAATGGTAAACTGGTTTGCCCAAACCCAGAAAGTAAGGTTAGCTGTTGGCACTTGTGAAAGGATGCCAAGGTTGGAAGGAATTTGTGAATGCAAGATGTATTCATATAGTACCAAACTCAGATAAAGCATTACGTTATAGTTCCACCTTTAGTAAATATGTAGCATAGCAGCATTTTAAAAATACATAAATCCTTTTGAAGAGTTTCCCTTTTCTCAAAAATAACTAAAATAGTTTACTTTTTTAGCGGGTCCCACACTGGAAGAAAGGTAGGGTATAAAAGAAATGGTAGGTAGGTAGGTAGACAGAGATTTACTTAGGGCCCTTCCACACAGCCATATAATCCAGAATATCAAGGTAAATAATCCACAATATCTGCTCTGAACTGAGCCCCCTTCCACACAGCTGAATAAAATCCCACATTTTCAGTTTTGAACTGGAATATATGGCAGTGTGGGCCCAGATAACCCAGTTCAAAGCAGATATTGTGGGATATTCTGCCTTGATATTCTGGGTTATCTGCAGAAAAAATGCAGTAATCTGATAGTTGCCACTCCAAACTTCATTGAAGAAGACCCAAAAATTTAAAAGCACCTCAAAAAACTTGTGAGGTACAGGAGAGGGTCAGATGGATAAATAACTTTTGACAGCTTCTACATCTCCAAAACATGATGCAGTGAGAAACTAGAGGAGTGTAGTCTAAAACCACTGAAAATACAAGCATGAGGCCTTTAAACAGGCAAAAATGTGGTGGGAAGTATTGGGAAAGATGTACACAAGTTAGAATGCATAGTTATATAGAGACCTTTTTAATGAGGATTTGCTTTCTCCAAAACATTGACTCTAAACCAGTCAGGTCCTTCATCTCTGTGATATACAGAATTACAGCCCACATGCTAACCCTCACTGTTGAGTGGAAAGGAAATTCAGAAATGAAGTAGCCCTCCAGGTATTAAATTATAAGGCTTTCCATTGGATCGTTAGGGAAGGAAGCCTTTATTTTTAGCAATTAAAGGAAAAGACAACCCCAGGAACATTACAATGCTCAAGCAGTACTGTTACCAGGCTTCTTAAAATTAAAATGCTTGATCATCCCTCAACCTGTAAAATAGGAACTGAAGATCGGTAGCAATGGAAGCCTTTTATGAGGTGATAAAATCAATAGTACATGGAGCTGGGTAAGGTACACCTTCTTTGTTTCAGGCTCTTGAAGTGTTATTTCTTGCTACAGACAGTAGATAATGGGCGGTTCGAATCCACAGAGCGGGGTGAGCTCCTGTCGTTAGCCCCAGCTTCTGCCAACCTAGCAGTTAGAAAACATGCAAAATGTGAGTAGATCAATAGGTACCATTTCGGCAGGAAGGTAACTGCGCGCCATGCAGTCATGCCTGCCATATGACCTTGGAGGTGCCTACAGACAACGTCGGCTCTTCAGCTCAGAAACTGAGATGAGCACCAACTCCCAGAGTCAGAACTGACTAGACTTAATGTCAAGGGGAAATCTTTACCTTTACCTATACTGGTTAAAATGCAGTACAACCACCCCTTACCTGCAGGATCAGAATCCGTAGTTTCATTTATCTAGATTTAATAAAATATATCTTCTCTATGGTATACTTGGTCCTTCATTTCAAGGAGGGTTCACTGTCATCCACAGTTTTATGTATCCATGCAAAAACTGGAAACATGTCCATTGTGGATACTGGGCTCATACTGTATTGACATAGGCGGGAAAGATCTCCATTCAGATTCCAACTCAGCTGGGAAGCTCAGGAGGTGAACTTGGGCCAGATACTAACTCTTAATCAGCCTATCTCACAAGGTTGGTGAGTAGATTAAAATGGTAGTGGAGCAATGTACAATATGCTGAGGAAGAATATAAATATAAGAGAGAGAAAAGAAAAATCTCTAGGACTTCTTTGAAGAAGTGGGCAAGCTTGTGGAGCAAGTGCATCCTGCACAGCCACACAGCTAGTCAATTGCTTATTAATTTCAATTGTGTGTGAAAGGCATTCATTTTACAAAAGCAAATTTATGAGTATTGATCTTTCTTCATTCACTTTTTGTATTAAGGAATCGTCTCAGCATAGTTAGGCTTGGTTAGGATGCTAACTGAGAAAAGAAGTTCTCGCATAAGCTTTCATAGACTCCAGTTGCATTGGATAAAGTGGACTGGAAATTACTTTCCAGTTGGTCTCAAAGATGTGAAACGATCCCCTTATATCTTTTTGTCCACATATAGGATCTTTTAAAAAAAAAAAAAAACTAAAACAGGGCCATGTTCAGCAAGACTTCAGCAAACTGCAAGGGAATAATCTACACTTGTTGTTGACTTTCTCATGTAATATTTATTACTTATTTATTACTTGTGTAATGCTAATATAGCACCTCCCTGCACACCGGGGCCCTTGTGGTGGTGTACAAACCTTTTAAAAAATACAGAGATAAAAACTTTAAAAATCAGTTAAGATATTCTTTAAAAACTTTTGGGGAGACAAAAAAAACCCTCAAATATATCCTAAAAATAATTTAAGGCTTCTCTTCTCTTTTGGCTTCTTCCAGCACATCAATAATGACCACATTCATGGGGAGAAGAAGGAGTTTGTGTGTCGTTGGCAAGAGTGCACCCGGGAGCAGAAGCCATTCAAAGCACAGTACATGCTGGTAGTACATATGCGGAGGCACACTGGAGAAAAGCCACACAAGTGCACGGTAAGATGACAAGGCTGTTGTACACTGGGGAAAACCCACACAGGTTGATGTGCCAGAATGTATTGGCTAGAGTTTTATAATCTCCATCTAAGCCCATAAAAATCCAAATAAAATCCAAAGCCTAGGATCTCTTCGTCTTACATAAAACTCACATTACTCACCAAATTACAAGCCCCAAGATTCCATAGGATGCAGCCAAACACTACACATGATTCCATCTTAGCTGTCATATAAGTTATTATATGCCAATTTAAATAAGCTTCATTACCATGTATTTCTTGTCAATAAAAGCCATTCCTTCAGTGCATCTAATAGATGTCTGATCCTATAACGCAAGACTGAGAAACTTGTGGTTCTCAAAATATTGCTTGCTGCAGCTCTCAGCAGTCCTGGCCAGCACTGCCAATGGTGAAGCATGATGGGGATTACACATCCAGCAACATCTGGAATGCTACAAGTTGCCCACTTATGCCATATAGTACACCACACCCACATATTACAGACCTTACTGGCACTGGTATAATAGTGTTATACAGGTTATTTACTGTAGAAAATTCATGAAATTCAGACAACATAACTATATCTTTAAATGCTGGTGTAGATGCTGTGGCGCAGGCTGGAAAGCAAGCCAGCTGCAACAAATCACTCTGACCAAGAGGTCATGAGTTTGAGGGCAGCCTGCGTCTTGTCTCTGTCTCTGTTCTATGTTATGGCATTGAATGTTTGCCTTTATGTGTGCAATGTGATCTGCCCTGAATCCCCTTCGGGGTGAGAAGGGCAAAATATAAATGCTGTAAATAAATTAATAAATAAATAAACTCCAGTCCACTCAGGTTCCTCAGACACATGTACACACATGTGAAAATGTTCTCAAGAGCATGTGTGGAGTGGTGTTTTAAGTGTTGGACCAGCAGACCAGGGTCCCCATACCTATTCAGAGAAACCGTGACCAAGTCACACTTTCTCAGCTTTGCACAAATGCAACAGCAAACCTCTTGCAAATAAACCTTGCCAAAAGAACGTTATGAATGGATCATTATAAGGTGAAGTCAACTTGAAGCTTCTCGGGAATGCTGCATGATAGGTGATTGGACTGGATGGCCCTTGTGGTCTCTTCCAAGTCTTATAAATTTATTTCTGTGCTTTCTGATTTCGAATAACATCAGCAAATGTTCTCAGCACTACAGGCACTTGCTGCCAGAAATACTAGTATGACAGTGGTGTCTCTATGATGATCACATCTTCCATGTAAAAATGTATCAAGACACCTATAGATTAGGGTACAGGGGAGTCTTTGGCCCTTCTGATGTTATAAACTACATTTCCCACAATCCCTTACAATCACCATGCTGGGTGATGCCCATAGGAGTTGTGAGCCAAACTAGCCAGAGTGTTGCACCCCTGCTTGACAAGTGGGCTGGACTTTAAAAGGCAAGCACCTGTTTTAAATCAACTTCCCAGATTATGAACTGCATTTTTCTTTTTTTTTAAATCCCCCAAATGCTCATGAAAGCCAAGATCTGCCCAGGATTTATGCTCTTCAAGAGGTGGAGATTAAAACCAGATGAGATGGAAAAATGCCTCCAGCTGATTAACACTCCAGTTTTGTTTTCTTTTAGTTTGAAGGTTGCTCCAAAGCCTATTCACGGCTAGAGAACTTAAAGACACACCTGAGGTCTCACACTGGAGAAAAACCTTATGTCTGTGAACATGAAGGCTGCAATAAAGCTTTTTCTAATGCTTCTGACCGAGCAAAACACCAGAACAGGACGCATTCCAATGAGGTAGGTGAAGGGTTTTTTACCACAATCTAAATGGGATTTTTAAATGCAGCTAATATATCCACACAGGACTTGTTTATGAGATATATATATATATATATATATATATATATATATATATATATATATATATTCCCCTAATGGGAGAACATTTTTTGCATTTACTGTGCTGGAAGAGGACCATGCTAGGGGTTTGTGTGTGTGTATTGTAAGCCACAAAACAGCAAGGCAAACCATGACTTCTACCCTGTGGCTTGCCATATTCAAAAGCCTTACTGGATCAAAATAACTCTCTATTTCTACTGAGAAGGATAAAAAAAAATCTGTGGAACTGATATGGAGATAGTGGGCTTGAATGGATTCATAAAGTCTGAGTGCAAGACAAATGTGTTGTTATGTCCTGCTAATGGAGACTAGTTATTAGTAGCTGGAAGAGACAGGAAATTACCTTTTTGGTAAAGCATGTGATGGTCTGCTGGAAATGGTTAATGCCCAGTCTGAAATTTATATTACCACTAATTAAGAAAGCAGGAAAAAAAGAGAAAATGCTCCAAAGTTCACAAAACAGCTGTGACCAGGCAGAGTGTTAACCTCTGTCCTCATTCATAATTTTTGATATGAATTATTTCTGAACAAGTAGAATGCTAGAAGTACAACCCACATAAAGCAACAGGTTCGAATTTACCTATTTAGGGTGGCATCATGAAGGGACATCGCACTGGAATGCCTCCTTGCCACATTTTAATCTGCTTGTCCACCTGACAGCTTTATTTTTCACTAACCAGCCACTTTTTTTAGATAGTACAATGTTTTCTTAATGAAGAGGATATGAATGCAAAATGCTATGCACTTTTGGGGTGAAACAATTTCAACACAATGTATTGTGGAGAATATGTTATATAAATCAACTGACTATGAGTGCTTGGAGGATATGTCAGGGTTAGCCCAAACATTAGACTAAAAGTGGGATGAGGACTAAATATAGTTTCAGAAAAGTTCTTAGAAGCCAGATCCATTGATATACAAGTCCATTGTGTATGATTAAAACCACCAACTTAATGTTGTGGATTGAAATCTTACTATTAGTAACTATAACTTCATAAAGGGGCAAACATATAAATACTGGGAACCTACCAAGCTATATTCCAGTGAGGAAGGGGCATGGCCATCTGTGGAAACTCATATAGGACTGGATTGGGACTCCAGGAACAATGGATTCAGGCCTAATACCCACTATTCTTCATTTCTGCATTATAAAGAATGAGGTGGCAGATGTTGGGAGAGGAAAGTTGATAAGGTGTTGGAAGACAAAATTGTGAGTACTATAGGTTTTCTTGAACTTCCAAAAGTAGGTATTGAATCATGTGACCCACAGCTATCATGTGACCTGGCTGTGTGTGTTCCTTTGTCCTCTTATACCAGTGGTTCTCAACCTGTGGGTCCACAGATGTTTTGGCCTTCAACACCCAGAAATCCTAACAGCTGGTAAACTGGCTGGGATTTCTGGGAGTTGTAGGCTAAAACACCTGGGGACCCACAGGTTGAGAACTACTGCTTTATACTAATAGGAAAACCCTCCTTCATAGACTTCCCCAATTTTTAAAAATATATACAGTATATATAAACCTAATCAAGACATGTTTAGTAACTTTATGAAAAGTCAGACTTCTGAACTCATAAGGAGAATCTGATTGAATTGGGAGCATGGGTTATAAAGGGAATACATTCAAAAATAGTCCAAACAATCCTTCAGGTTTGGGACATAAGCATCTTTTACCAACATTCAAGGATATATCCCTTCTTTCAAAGTATCCACTTCCCATTTTATATTTTGTCTCATTTTACTCAGCTCTTGTCCATCAAATGGCACTTCTAGATGACAGTAGGGAAATTTGATTGCATCCCAATCCCATCTCCTATTCATGTCCAATTGTGACCTAATCCACCCATTTTACAAGGATGAGCTGATGAATAGAAACGGTTCTGGATACGTCAGTACAAACTGGGCAAAAAGGTACACAACAAACACAAATGCCCACTTCTTGCTCAGATTGGGAGAAAATCTACCCGCTTATTCTTTGAGTGGTCTCTTTCCAAGTTCTCCATGGAAAAGTACTTGAAACAGCTGTTAGCCTCAAATGGCCCTTTTAATGAATCCAGCCCTTCAGAGGTGGTGCTGGGACTGCCCTCCTCTAACCACATGTTGTGCAATGCACTTTGGATTTGGGACTGAATAAATGGCATGGGTGGACAAGCAGGAGGAGAGTGGAGGAAGACCTTCCTGTTTTTTTTTCTTTACAGCTGTGTAGGGCTTATTTGTCCTGTGGTTATCAGCGACTTGGGCTTTCAAGAGACACGGTGCTATCATCTTCAAAAGCACTTTGTGCCTGTGGAATTCACTCTACAGTATAATAGCTATCCAGTTGACAAGTGACGGAGATGTAGGGACAATGTGATAGATTGTAAATTGAGTGTAAGTTGTGTCGCTCTGGTCTTCCGTAAATGATGGTGCCACTCTCCTTTCTGGCAACCCCCTTTCCCACCTCCCATATTTCAACAGAAAGGTTGCCTTGAAGAGATTCCCTGCATATCCCAGCCACATCCTATGCTAATCCTGTTAACATTCCTGCGGCAACTGGATCAAGTGCAAAGCAAGCAAAAATACTCTTTGGCAAGGTGTCGAAAGAGTATTTCTAAGGGTAGGGGCATTATGACAGTTTGCAAGACCTGAATCTTGACTCAAACTTTGAAAAATTACAGTGAAAAATATTAATATAGCATCCTGTTTTACAGAAAGCTAGAGTTACACAAACTTACATCAGATTGTTCCTCCATCTCTATGGCTATGCAGGGCATATCCATTTCTTGCAACTCAAAAGAGGCAGCACAATTTGGGAAAAGCTCATGACATTTGAGTATTTCAAATGTTTTAAGTTGCTTTAAACTATTGAGAACAATGAGAAGATTCAAAGTGAAGCAGCCACTTCGCGAAGCTGTGTTTGAATGTGTGAAGCTGGCATCTTGAAAGGCAGTTAAGAAAGGCAGTGAATAGTCATTGGAATACTGAATCTGACTAGAGATTGGATACAATGAACTTTGCCTTTTCCTATCATCTCCTTCCAGTTCAGTATTCTGTGCAAAACAAAGTGGGGAGGAATGCAACCCACATACTATATATGGTTCTTTGGATCCCAAAGTGCAGCCTCTGAGATACTCGCTCCCCAAAAACACCCAAATCAATTCAAAACCACCTGCAAATGTGATGGGTTATTTGCCATACTTCAAAACCCTGAAAAAATTACGTGCAAAAATGGTGGTAGAAGTGCTGCAATGTTACTTCTAGCACACTGGATTTGACAGTACGGCCTACTGGGGAATGCAAGAGCAAAATGGTCTCTACGCCCTACTTCACAACCTACCACAGCTGCAAGGAAATCAATAAAATTAGGCTAACCAGAGGTAGTTTCACATCTTCACCACAGCATCTGCCATTTGCTGGATGTGTGCCAAAACCCTGTGCTTACAAAAAGCAGGGCTTAATCGAACACCATAGATTCAAACTAATTTATTTTCTCATTTATTTCATTTAATGCTCTTTTTTCTCCCAATAGGAGACCTGGTGCATCTCACCTAGACAGCTGACAACAAAACCAATTGTAATAGTTTAAATAACCTCACATTATTGAATAATTTAAAAGAGTACTAATGTAGAACAGTTTAAAAGTACTTGTTTTGTTTTTTAAAAAAACTGATAATAAATTTAATAAATAAATGAATATTAAAAAGGCTTTAAGTTTTTTTAAAAAAAATGTTTCCTTGTTTGTTGTTTATTTTCTATCTCCTACTGTGGGGCCCAAACCTAAAATTTCCAGTGCTAGCATGAGATGTGTTTGCCTCCAATACCGCAAAATAGGCTGTCATTCAAGTAAAAATGTCAGCCAAAATATGAGTGAAATATTTGCTCCAGGTGTATAACTTTAAATTTCCTCCCCTTGGCAGAAACCCTATGTCTGTAAAATTCCTGGCTGCACAAAGAGGTATACAGACCCCAGTTCCCTCAGGAAACACGTGAAGACGGTGCACGGGCCGGAAGCCCATGTCACCAAAAAGCAACGCAATGATGTTCACCTGAGACCACCTGCCCTTAAGGAAAACAACGACAATGAAGCAAGTGCCAAGCAAACCAGCAAGGCTGCGGAAGAGCACACCGAGGCAAACAGCACTCCCAGAGGCACGGAGGACTGCTTACAAGTCAAAACTATCAAGACGGAGAATTCTGTGGTAAGGAAGGCATTTATCTCAACTGTGAATGATGCCATTTGTATTTGTCAAGTGGCATAGGAAAAGTGATTAGCCTTCTCCTGACCCCAATACACACAGCCTGTTTCAAATCTCCTGGCTCAGCATTCATCAAAGCCCACCTAGAATCCTATGCAAACTTCCTTTTGCATGTTAAATCTAAGGAGTTCAAAAAAGAACAAAAACATATTATCGACATTTGGAATATTTCTCTTTGCTGCATCTGAGACACAATATTTTCCTTATAAGTGAAACTGGTGGAATTTTTTTCTAATTATTGTTACTTTGATTATGATGTTGCCAGGGGAAGATCCAGTCTGTTTATCTTAAGTTGTCTATCCTAAAATAGATAAAAATAGATGTTGATTAAGCCGTCTTATACTCAGTGAAATCAGTTCACCTACCCCAAGATTGTCTACTCTAACTTCGATGCAGTTGGATTTCTTATTACCAATATTTTAGATTAAGTTGAGAAAACTTTGAACCATGTTCCAAATGGGGGTCACAACACGGTTTTACCCCAATATCCTGCCGAAGACACCCCCTTCCAGCTATTTCAACAGCCATCCAGTATTATAGTTGACTATGAAGAACACAATGTGGCAGCTTCTTCTCTCACTCTTTAGCTGTATTACTATGAGATGTTCAGGAGAGAGGCATTTAGGGAAACTCACTGGAGTATCCTATAGAGATGCTATGCCCTTTGACCCTCCAGCTAGGAATCCAGTGTGCTTGGCTCATTTTTCTCTCTCTTCTTTGTGTTTTTGATAGAAAGGTTGAAAGGCAAGGGGAAGCTAAACTCATATTTTGGCAAGGGGGATCTGTGATCATAGAAAAGGGGAGGAGAAGTAATAATTTTAAATGCAGTGTGTCCCTGGGTGACATCATTCTTGTCTTATGTATTGATGAATGAATGTGTGTGTCTGTGCCTCAGTCTGGCCATGTCCACTTTGGATTCTTGCCACTCTCTATTTGCTGGAGTGTGTACCCAGGTGTGTGAACCCTGACAAATAGGAATGAGATAATGAGGACCCTAGCATGGAAAACTTTCCTCAGAGTGTATTTTAAATTCCGACACCACTATAAAGCATACGACTTAAAGAGTACTACTATACTTGTTGAGGTTGTCACACTACAGATATTTAACTAATATCCCATGGATCAACATTTAAAAACTATCACACCTCAGATGGGTCATAGTAGATTGCATTTCACATTCTGAACATTTAGGTTGTTAAAAAACATGTTTCTGATAACAACAGAAAGTCTTGGTGATTGAGTGCCATTATTTCCTCATCTTTGATACTCCTTTCTAATTGACCTTGCTACCAATATGCCTAAAAAAATAGTGATCTGACTCCCATTTATATATTCCAGTTACTAGTTTTCACTAATGCAAAATGCACTATGGCCAAAACATTTGTGTGATATATCTTGTTGCTCTTCATAAGATATCCAGCCTATCGTGAGAGTAAGACAACCACAAACTAATTCAGTGGGTTAGATTTTCTTTTAACTTGTGCTATGCATGTTACAAATCTATCATTATCTCTGGCATCTCTTCCTTGCTTCATCAGTAATCTTGGCCCTTTCCTTTTTGTTATCTGTGTTCTAACAACCTGTTCTTTTTCCTCTTTTAACTTACTCTACTCTACTTCACAAGGACAGTCGGTACCAAGGTGAGCAAATACACTGTCAAAATTTCTGTACAAAAGACTTAATGTGCTTTGTTCTACAATTGTAGGAAAATTAGTCCAACTACTTAGATACGTGTATATTTTCTGCAAACGGCAAGACAAAATATGTGTAATTAAATAGTCTTATTTAGTCTAAGTATCCATAATTCTTCATGCTTCATCCTTGCCATATTGGAATTCCATAAAGACTCTTTAAATGTTCAACCTTCCTGTTAATGTCTAATATCTGTAGTAGGGATGGTTCTCCAGACATGTAGCAGCTGTCATTATTCTTCATTACTGGTTATAATGACTAGAAATAATGGAAGTTGCCATCCAGGAGAATCTGGAGAGCCATACACCCAACACCCCTGATCTATACAAGGTGTATGCATCTCACAACATTTCCAGGCAGATATCGCCAAAGTGTTCCTGGTCTACTCAAGTGCAGTTGAGATAAAATCCTTCCCAGATTGAAAGCATGTTTTCATCTCAGAATGATTTCTAGTATAGAAGGTGTGATTCCAGAAGCGCTAATTAAAAAAGCTATTCCAAAGAATCAGTGTGATGTAATGATATGAGGATTTGACTAGGGATCTAGAGTATGAATCCACACTCAACCTTGTAAGCCCACTGGGTGACTTTGGGAAGGCAATGGCAAGCCTTTTTGGAATGACTCTTGCCAAGAAAACTATGTTGAAGACACATAACAAAAACAATTCAGAGTTATTTATCTATTATACTAGCATATTTATCCACTGCATTGCCCAAATGTTGAAGGGGCTGCTGCCTTTCTGCTTTCTCCCTTCTCCAACTCTGAGGAGGCCTAACTCACAATGTCTCCATGGCAACACTCTGGCAACGGTCCGGCAAGCACTATATGTGACTCCTTCTTTCCTTCCTACATTTCCCTCATTTATCATCTCCCTCTCTTTCCTTCCTTCCTTCCTTCCTTCCTTCCTTCCTTCCTTCCTTCCTTCCTTCCTTCCTTCCTTCCTTCCTTCCTTTCTTTTTCTTTCTTCCCCTCCCTGTCTTATTTTTTCCTTCCTTTCTCTTCCCTCCTTTCTTTTTTTCTCTCCCCGTACCTTTCCTCCTTTCTTTCTTATCTCCCTCCTTTTTCTTTTTCCTCTTCCTTCCCCTCATGCACATCATATAGCAACAGCCTATCCACATCATTCCCTTGTTTCCCAGTCACATGACCAAGGGCCACTTGACCTAGCAACAGCCAATCTGCTTTATTCCTTTGCTTTCTCTCTGCTCTGAATCTGAAGGAGGTGTTTTTTTTAGTTCAAACCTCTCAATTTTTTAACATTGAGTAATGAAGGGTCTGTGTGCCATGTTTGGTCTAGATCTATCAAGATATGGAGGAGCCTTTGTGGTACAAACGACAAACCAATAAACAAGGAAACATACATAAATACATTATTTGAGATAGATAGATTTCAATATTATGTCAACTTCATTATTATCCTGCTGCATACCTAAACTTTTCTCAGTATTCCTGTGATAGTAATTATCAGACAATTATGAAATGTTTCATGCAGATGACAATGCTATGCCCCTTTCAAAATTACTTTCCTTTGGGCAGCACTCCCAGCAATGACTTGTTATCATCTAACCAAGGCATGGGCAAACTTTGTCTCTTCAGGTGTTTTGGACTTCAACTCCCACAAATTCCTAACAGCTGATAGGCTGTTAGGAATTGTGGGAGTTGAAGGCCAAAACACCTGGAGGGGTGAAGATTGTCCATGCCTGATCTAACCTCTCAATACTACCCTGAAAAACAATCCGCTTTTAGAAGCTAAGCAGTTTCAGGTCTGGTTAGTACTTGGATAGAAGACCACCAGATAGCACCAGGTTTCTCCAGGTATAGCTGAGAAAGAATTCTCCCTGAAAGCCTGAAAAGCCAGTCAGAGTTGACAAGAGTTGAACTTATGATATGATTTAGTCTATGGCAACTTGCTATGTCCACTTTCTACTTTTTGATGAAGTTGAGAAAATTCAAGCTTTCTCAAGCCATCTCTGAAAATTCAACAAGAAAGCATTGATCTAGATGAAGAACAAAGGGGAGAACAGCCATTATATTCTATGGTACTGAGCGGTGTTCTGGTTACAGAAAAATAGAGGAGAGGGTAAAGCTTAATGGATTATCTGGCATTCCAGTCCTACAGCATTTAGGACCAGTGATCACAAATTATCATTCCATTGGCCAGACAAGAAAAAAAAGCCCTTTCTCTGAGCCAGCAGGGAACATTTAACTTTCATTGCAAATAAATTACTTAATTTGAAATGTAATTCCTAATAAAAAAAAACATTTACCAAGCCTAAACCTGCAAATCATGTCCTTATCTGCCTATAAAGACTGTCAGCCAAGCATGTTAAGCTCCTTTGAACCATAAGAAGCACACCATGCCGAAGCATTTCGGGTTTGATTCTGTGGCAGATAAGCAGCCGCAGTCTGCAGAGTTGAAGGGAGAGGGCCAAAATCTACTAATGTTTCAGGTTTATCTCAGAGAAGCATCAAGAGCTTAAGTTTCTTGAGTGAGCACATATAGCTCTTCTTTGCTAACAGAAAAAAAGAATTAGCCTCAAGGCTTTTAACTTCCTGAAATTTACATAGCAGTGCTTTGCAAAGTTGTAAAAATTAACTTAATCACTTAAATTACTTATCTCAGGGAGAATCATGTGCCCACACTGCAGAGCCATCACACGTATGGACAATAATGGACACATTGTTGCTATCACCTAATGAGGATTTATTTATATAAAGAATAGGTCTGGTTTAAAGAAGTGTGATTGAAGTTTGGAGTTGGAGTGGTTCTTTGGTATGGCTTTTAATTCTTTCAAATGTATTGAGTTTCAATAATGCGAGACAGGCTTTTAATATTGTCAACTATTCTCCTTATTAACTCAAACCTGGAGTTATTTAATGTTAGACTTACCAGACATATAGCTTTACAATATTAGCTCTGTAGATAAATGAAGTAGAATGTGAGCTGGTGTTTATAGATTTTTAAAAAACTGGAATACACACGTTTACACTCCCCATATCTCCATAGCCCAATATTTATGCTAAGTGGTGAGTAGAGCTTTCTGACTTAGAAGAATTCTTATTCATTTATATTGAAAGAACCATAAAGAGACCTGATCAAGTAGAATGTCATTTTGGTTAAAATCATTGTAGGGTTGAAATAAATTTGTTGCATTTTTAAAAAATGATTTCATGAGCATCTGTTAGGTTGGCTCCAACCTCTACCTTCAACAGATGGAACACTACACTTAAAGAAGGCGTCATAGCCCTATTTTAGAGGAACAGCATAGCTCACCCAATTCAGTCAGGGAGCCCCAATCTTCTACATGTATCATTGTCAAGGGGACAGAAAGACCACTGTATGAAGGGAAGGAGAGGGGACTCACTTCCAACTCATTTGACATGACAAAATGAATCCAAACCATTGTTTTAGGTACCTTCCAAAACTGAAATATTTGGGGGTTTTCATTGGTGCTTTTCTTAGAAAGGGGGTGGGGGGGGGAGAGAGTTTCTACTTTCCCTTTATTTTGTACTTAACTCCAGTTTAATCTGATTAGTTGTGTTTTTTCCTGAATGGCATCATGACACTATAATTAATGCAATGTTGTCACCCATCGATGAAATCATGAAGGTCACCATCACTGATCAGAATCCATAACAATGTGGAAAAACAAAACAGAACACTGAAGTAAAAGAAAAAAGGCAGTGCTAAGAAGAAGAATTAACCAGGCAACAAAAAGGAGAGGGGGATCAGATCAGATCAATCCAAATATTTGACTGGCTTCATGGTATCAATCTTCAGATGAATGTGAAATAAAATAATTGGTTCAGCTTAATTTCATAGTATTAGACAAGCTGACATATTCTATGTATGTGAATGTCATTCATGAGTTGTCTGAGGTCACCTCCATTTTTCTTATTTTCCTTAGATGTATCAGTCCAGTCCTGGTGGCCAGTCATCATGTAGCAGTGAACCATCACCACTTGGGAGCACCAACAACAATGACAGTGGAGTAGAAATGAACATGCACAGCGGGGGAAGTCTGGGGGACCTGACCACATTGGAGGATGGCACTCCTGTTGTAGACTCGACGGTCTCATCTGGCAACTCAACCGTCAGCCTTCAGCTGAGGAAGCACATGACAACAATGCAGCGCCTTGAGCAGCTGAAGAAGGAGAAACTCAGGACAGTGAAGGATGCATGTTCTTGGGCGAATCCAGCACCACACGTCAGAAACACCAAGCTGCCTCCCATCCCAGGCAACAGTAAGTCAGTCTGGCTGCTCCCAACAATGTTTCAGAGACCTTTCTACAGCTGTCCTATGTTGTCTCCCCACCCAAGAACAGATATAGGAATTGAAATCTGAAATAGGGAAAATATCCTCAACCTTCACACATATCTATCATTGTCAAAAACACATATCAGGTATCACATTGCTGTATGAGTGTTCTACCATCCTCGAGAATCATCACCTGAAACAGGATGTCAAACTTGATTCCACAGGCCAAGATGCAGTAGAGTGGGTCTTCTCAATAGCCCCCCCCCCCCCCCGGATCTAGAACTCCCTCCCTAGGGAGATCAGGCAGGCTCCCACCCTTGCCTCTTTTAAAAAGGAGTTAAACATTTGGTTGTTTCGTTGCGCATTTGAATAATTCAGTCCCCATGACCAAAATTTAAATTAATACATTTTTGCACTGTTCCCTTTCCCTATAATTAATTGGATGTCTGTCACCACCCAACGGTTGAGAAAGGCTTGCACTTTGTCCTTTGGCCCTGAAGTACTTTATAACTATACTATTGCATTTTAGTTCAAATGGCCCCTCGACACTATCACCCTCCACCAACCTAGAGGTCCATCTTGTTTTACTTTATTTTCACTCATTTTATGCTTCAAATGAGTTTTTATGGTTAATGTATTGTTTTGCATAATGTCAATTTTGCTGTGTTTTTATACATTTTAATATGTTTTCATTGTTGTACTCTGTTTATTGTTTTCGGACCTTTGTCCCGTGTTAGCCGCCCCGAGTCCTTGCCGGGAGATGGCGGGATAGAAAAATAGTTAATTACCATTTGTGTAAGGATATGAAGCTTGGTAAAGCAATTCAGTCTTGCCATTTCTAAAGCTTTTCCCCAATGGGCAAAAAATTGTTGATTTTTATGGTCCAGTTTGCCAATTAAGGAATTTTAGTGAAGAAAATTGCATGAAACATGGCCATACAGCCCAGAAAACTCACAGCAACCAAGTGATTCCGGCCATGAAAGCCTTTGACAACACACAAAAATATAAACTTGAATATTTCTACACAAACAAATGGGTTTAAACAAACATATTTTCAATAATAGGAAAATAATTCAAATTTTGTACTGTGTTAATATTTTTTTATTTAGGCCAACTTTACTGTGCATACATCCACATGCCCCAGAATGCTAAGCAAGCATTAAATAAAAGAGAGAGCAATGTTTGGAAAAATAACTTTTCAGAACATTTGAAGTTAGCTATACCAGGTACTGAGGTGAATTCAGGTTACATCTAGGATCTTTAAATAAACATTGTTTTTATCTAATTCTTTGAAATCAACCCCCTTGCTGACCATTTCTGCTTTTTAAACAAACTACACTGGTAATTGTTCTTTTCACTGAATCGTATTGTTTTTTAACATTTTAATTCATACCCAGTCTTTCCCCCAAAGCTGAAAGTCTAAGCATCTTGCAAGATTTAAAAAATCTAAGTAATAGCGCATAGTGATGGCCAAAAATGTTTAAAATGACATTAAATTATATCATAGAGTTAAAATAATTGAACATATCTCCATTTGAAATCAAAGAATAGGAGTAGTACAAAATAATCCACCAAGGATCCCTCTTAACAACTCAAATAAGCTTTATATGGAGTACATGTATATGTGTGTGTAGAGAGAATGAACTGAGTGAACAATGGAGGCATCTTCTACTATCATTGACCAAGAAGCCTATTTTTCTTTTTTTCCTTATTCTTCAGGCTGTCTATTGGACAATGGAGGTGGTATCTCTACAGCACTGCCTAATCAGAGGTTAACAGAGCTGTCCATCAATGAGGTCACAATGTTGAATCAACTAGCTGAACGCCGTGACAGCTCAACAAGCACCATCAGCTCTGCCTACACTGTCAGTCGCAGATCTTCAGGGATATCTCCATATTTCTCTAGCCGTCGTTCCAGTGAAGCTTCCCCATTTGGAAACCGCCCTAATAACACAAGCTCTGCTGATTCCTATGACCCCATTTCCACAGATGCCTCTCGCAGGTCAAGCGATGCTAGCCAATATAGTGGCATCCCAGGTCTTCTGAACCTGACACCGGCTCAGCAGTACAGGCTGAAAGCAAAGTATGCAGCTGCCACAGGTGGCCCTCCACCAACTCCACTGCCTAACATGGACAGAATGACTCTGAGAAATAAGATCTCCCTCCTTGATGGGGCAGATCCTGCTTTGCCTTCCTTTTGCTTCCCATCTGGGCCAAGGCGTTGTAGTGACAGTATGGCTTATGGGTATGGATCATCACCTGCCTTTGCCCACGAGGTGGCAGGTAATAGTGCCAGGCGTGCAAGTGATCCAGTGAGGAGACCTGCTGGAGATCCAACATCCCTCCCCAGAGTCCATCGTTTTAACAGCACCAACAACATGAATCTCCTTTATCCTCCTGCAGACAGAAGGAACTTCAACTTGGCAAACTTTACACATACAGAGGGAAATCTCACTAGGCACATATACTCTCCACGGCCTCCGAGCATTAGTGAAAATGTTGTCATGGAAGCAATGGCTGGTGAGACAGATGGTTCTGTAGGAGATGATGATATTGTGCTACCTGATGATGTAGTACAATATATCAAATCACAAAACAATGCGATGTCTACGGATCACTCTTCCACAGGGTATGGGAATGAGATGCAGAACTTCCAAGCAAATGTAAAAGAACAACAAAACAACATGCTGAGCCAACACAGGATGGCTCTTCCTGACGTGAGTATGAATCATACAATCCCAGTTGTCAATGGGTGTCAAGTAAATTTAGGGGCCAACTCTAATTTGAGTAAAAACAACATGCCAGTCCAATGGAATGAGGTCAGCTCAGGTACAGTTGATACGTCTTCTGCTCAGCTGAAGCAACAAGCCCCTCAACGGAACTTAGCTGTTGTCCACCAGAAGCAGAACTTTGGGCAATATCAAGACTTCAGCCAACAGCAGATGCAAATGGGTCAAAGTAATGTAAACATGATCCCACAACAGTTTGTGCAAAAGAATGCAGGACTGGATGGACCGAGACTAAACTGCATGCACTTACGGCAGCAGCAGCAGCAGCGGCAGGTGCATCCAGCTCCTAGTAACAGTGCAGATATGCGGGCACATGAAATGTACAATCAGGTTCATCAGATGCTGAGTCCACATACAATGAGCAGTGAGCTCATTGCTTCTCAAGTTCACTCTCAGCCTGCTTCTCAAGTTCACCCTCAGCACATAGATGCTGTGGGTGGTTCAGTTGGAATGGTTAACAGTAGCAGAGAATGCATAATGCACAATCAGGCCATGCAGGAACCAAGGCACCATCCAAACCACATGAACTTTTCAATGACACAGGAGGCGTTCCATCAACCTTCTACCTTAATGGCCCCAAGTCAATCAAACTTTGAACCACAACAGAACATGACTGGCACAGTTGGGCAGAGTTTTCCTTCTAATGTGGTACAGCCTCATCCTCCACCTAATCCCAACCCAACAAACAGACACCGAGGGATACGTGCTATGCAACAAATGGGTTACATGAGAATATCTCAACCAACTAATGATCTGAGTCCAGGGCAGCCAAGGCCAGAACCAACCCCTAAAATAACAGCGGGTATAGCCTCATCACAATCAGACCAATGTCACAACAGTATGAGAGAAAACCATTTGATGCACTATTATGGTCAAATACACATGTATGAACAGAATGGGAATTTTAATAACCGTGCAGAGTGTTCTATAAGGCAGCAACAGCAGTGTTCACTGAATGTCAAGCCAGCCCCCATGCCCTCTCCTGGAGCTAATCAAGTTTCAAGCACTGTAGACTCTCAGGTTCTGGAGCCTCCTCAGTTAGATTTTGATGCCATCATGGATGATGGGGACCATTCCAGTCTGATGTCAGGGACCCTGAGTCCTAGCATCCTACAGAATCTCTCCCAGAACTCTTCTCGCCTTACAACTCCCCGGAACTCTCTGACACTGCCATCTATACCGGCTGGAATTAGTAATATGGCAATAGGAGACATGAGCTCGATGTTAACGACACTGGCAGAAGAGAGTAAATTTCTTAACATGATGTCTTAATGCTTAAAGCACAACAGACTAGAAGTATCGAAGAGATTACATGCTAAGCAATTTTATGAATGTGCTTTTTAAAAATAAAATTTCCATAGAGTAGACTTTTTTACAAGTATTAAATACATTAAAAGGATTCCAAATAAGGAAGAAGTGTCTTTGTAAAAACTTGTATAAACTATATAAAAGATGCACTGAAATAATGCACCATTAGTATTATTTTTGTGCTTGTTTTTCCAAGTGCTGAAATATGCCACCATCATTCTAGACCAGAACTTTCAAGCGTTCCTGTTTGTAAACAATAGGGCACATTTAGTATCATGCTTAAAAGCTAACAATCACATCTTTGTTAGTTTTCCAGTATTTCCTTCTTGCAGAACCATTCAACCTCAGCCCCTAAGTTTGCCAAATGTGGAGCGCTACAGTCATGCGCAAAAATATTAAAAAGCACTGTTTCAAACAAAGTTCTGCTTTGTAAAACACATGTTTGTTGTTGCCTTTTTGTTTTCTCTTAGTTATCACTGCAAAAATGCAATCTTATGGTGACAAATACAAGGATATAATTTTGACCGAAATGCAAAAGCCATACTATGTATGTTTAATGCTTAATGCTTTGCTTCATGGCCAGAAGTGTTTGTATGTGTGTGCATGCGTGTG
Source organism: Anolis carolinensis (assembly GCF_035594765.1). Classification (NCBI taxonomy): domain Eukaryota; kingdom Metazoa; phylum Chordata; class Lepidosauria; order Squamata; family Anolidae; genus Anolis; species Anolis carolinensis. The sequence continues at coordinate 248,301,106 of NC_085841.1, forward strand.
CACATACAGAAACATGCACAGACACACAGCATCGCTTATACAGCTAATATATTATAGCTTAGCTGAGAAGCATCAGTTTTTGAGCAGTTTTGCAGTGAAGTGCCTTATTTGCATTAGTTGTTGAGTCGTCAAGGCATCTCTTGTCCATTAACGTCAAATAAAGTATATCACCAGAAGCATGTATAAAATAAAGGTACATTTATATCAGGCATTGCAATATTGCTTTAAAAAAGACATTTGAGAGGGACACATTGATGGGGAGGAGATGTGAAAGATTAATGTTCTGGTTTTTTTATCAGAGGTGGTTTTTATAAAGGGATTTATATCATGAAGAATGGAGTGGAGGTTTGAAAATGCCACTAAGGTAAAAAAAAAAATACTTCTAGGAGGAGAAAGGTCACTGGGATGCATGGCATTTATTTGTTCTTTAAAGATGTGGACCACTCATAGTTTCCATTGACTTCACATTGGAGTTGAAAAGGCAAGGAGGACAGCCTCATCAGAGTTGGTTAAATAAGTGATTAAACAAGTGAGGCTACAGAAGTTCTGCAGTTTTTTATAGGACTTAGGAAATTGATTGCCCCATGTTGCATCCAAGTTTGGATGTGGTCAGTCCCCTCATTGATCAACATTCCTATGTGATTTTGGGTAGCCAGCTTCATTCTGTTTTGTAGATGGTTGTGAGTTCAGGTGTTCAGATCTTCAAGTTACCTTGGAGAAAGGCAGGATGTCAATGAGCAAACCAGAAATATGGATAATGAAGGTCAGGGAGATTTTCATATCCATTCTGGGCAACCAAATTAATCTCCTTTGCAAGTAATTTGGTAGTTGTGCCATCTGATATGTGGTCACACGGTTGATCATATAGTTGCCATGTGTTTAAAAAAGACCTGGTGTTTGTATATATTGCAGCTCCAACAGAACTGACAGGGAGAGAGAGCCACCTTCAAATTGTGGCTGTGGCCTCAAGTTTGTAGCATTATGCATTTCTGTCAATGGAAGCCCTTATACTACACAATAATATTAATTGATTCATTGATACAATGGTTTCTATTTTTAGCACATTTATTTAACCAAAGTTTATTTGTCAGTCCTTGTGTCAATACGTTGGTGGCTAAAACCTACAGGAACAGGTAACAGTAATGGCAGAGGTTCCAGTCCAAGTTTGTGGGACCCCATGTCTGTAGGACGCTTTGCATTCACAATAAGATAATTCAGGGCATTTTAAAGGTATTCCAATATACATTTTTCAACTTTTATAACATTTTCCTACTCTACACTTTTATTTTCTTCTCAGCCCTTCTCCCAAAAAGAATAGGAAATCATTGAGAACCACAACATAATAATGTAATTTTTCAACATTATTCTTAGCATTTGTTAGGTAACGGTTTTCCCCGGACATTAAGTCTAGTTGTGTCTGACTCCGGGGATTGGTGCTCATCTCCATTTCTAAGCCGAAGAGCCGGCATTGTCTGTAGACACCTTCAAGGTCATGTGGCCAGCATGACTGCATGGAGTGCTGTTACCTTCCTGCCTATTGAGCTACTCACATTTGCATGTTTTCAAACTGCTAGGTTAGCAGAAGCTGGGGCTACCAGTGGGAGCTCACCCCACTCCCTGGATTCGAACCACCAACCTTTCGGTCAGTAAGTTCAGCAGCTCAGCGGTTTAACTTGCTGTGCCAACAATAGTAGAAAATTTGGTCCTTTTAAAAAAAATAATGCATTGGAAATTGGGAACACAGTACATTTAAACAGTAACTTTCCAAGGTCTAGGTGAACCTCATTGCTTGTGCTGCGTCCTGCGTTTGTTGCCCCCTAGAAGGATTTGATTCTAATAATGAATCTGGAGTGTGACACACTTCCCAAGGTAGTCAAGTTCCACATCACATATCTAATATTTCCATATCTGTTTACACCCATGTTTTGCTTTGTCTGTAAGTGGGTTGCTGTGGAATGTCCTAACATTCTAAATGCTATAACCACCTCCAAAACTATGAGAATAAGGCATGATTAGAAGCCCCACAGAAATTGGTGTAAGGTTCAACATACATTATTCATTGTTTATTCACTCACAATATGAGACCTGAAAATAATTGTAGAGGCAGGCTAGAAAGAACAGGATCTTCTGAGCACTGCATTGGAACTACTTCTGACATTAAACTATGAGAAAATGAACTAGATTCTCCTCCTTTGGGTACAATTGTACCATGATATTGTCCTGATTAGCACACAAGAAGACTCTGGACATGGCTGTGATTTTTCATGTAATACAAACAACAGTAATAAGCCATTGATAGTTACCATGGTCTAGTGGTTTGAATTATGGATCGACTCTTGGAAACCAAGATTGAAATTGATGCTTGGCCATGGAAATGCACTGGGTATCTTTGAGCAAGTCACGCACTCTCAGCCTCAGAGGAGGCAAGCCCTTTCTGAACAAATCTTTCCCTGCAAAATGGAGTTAGGTCTCCATAACCCCAAAAACAACTTGAAAGCACACAACAAGCAGCCATTAATTGCAAAATATCTTGGTTGTCTGAACTATGATTACTGAACTAGAGTTCTCTTGACATGTAATAAGAATTGCAGGAAGGCATCAAAGCTTAAGTATATTTTGGACATCCCATGCTCCATACATTGCCAGGTGTGAAGAATGCATGATAATATGCGGATTTGTAAACTCCTAAAGCAAAAGGGAAAGAAAAACCTACTCAGGCATCATGTTCTTCAGCTTTACAATGATGGTTTTCATTTATTACTGTAATAGTAACCACAATACTGGCTCTGTATATATTCTGTATAGAAGACATTCATTATTAAGAGTACTGTAGCTGAATTGTTCTGTCTTTGTATCTCCAGGACCTTTTAAGCTGTTTTCTACATCATAAGAATGGCAGTCACATGTTGAACTGTATATAAATGTTTTGTACATTAAAAAGTAATTTTTTTTCATAATAGTCTTTTGTTGTCTGTTGGTTTTTGTTCAGGTTACAGTCACAGTAGAAAGCATGACCAAAGATCCAAGGGGAATTATTGATGACCACATCACATTACCCCCTTTTTTAAACATCCATACAATTCCATTGTGTGAAATTGTAAAGTGTGGATATTGGAAACACACTTGGAGTTTCTCTTGCGGAAAACTTTGTCAAGTGACTGCAATTGGCTGCAGCTTCATATAGAGACCTGTGGGCCCCCAGATGTTTTGGCCTACAATTCCTAGAAATCCCAGCCAGCTTACCAGCTATTAGGATTTCTTGGAGTTGAAGGCCAAAACATCTGGGGACCCCAGGTTGAGAACCACTGATAAAGGGTCAGGTCCATCCCATGAGCTTTTGCTGTCTGATTCAAAGAAGAAGATGGCTCTTCCTTCAATTTTGATCACAGAAGCGTCAACCTTATCAACGAGATAGCTGCTTCTACTGCAGCCATCAGTATAGGCGAGTTCTGGATAAACAGGCTGGGATGCAGCCAAATCATTTGGGATTTAAAGTTCTGTCCTTCAGGTAGAAGAGGAGAATGGCCAAGGGGCTCAGGAGAAATATATCTGCTTCAAGTAGGTGCCTAACTCTACCTTATGGCAGGTTCAGTGCTTTTTGACTGCACATCTGGGAAATGTCTCTTTCCCTCAACACAACACAGTGAATATGGCCTTGACTGTTCTTGATCAAACACTGGAACTAAGGCCAATGCAAAATAAAGTATATTCACTATTGGGGGGGGGGGGGGATACCTGTTATTTAATAAAAGGCCCTTCAGACAAATAATCAAAGAAGCTAACATTTTTCTTCAGCCTGTAGAAATGTCTGAAAAAATTGTTGCTTGTTTATCTGGCTTCAGAAAGCTCAAAATAGTCACTTCTGTAGAGATAGTACATAGCATTGTTCTCCTTTCGCTGTAGTTGTTATACCTTGTATGAATTATCTCTACAATCAAGTTATGATTAATAGATAATGTTGTTGTACCTTAGTTATTTGGAAAAGGAAAAAATAACCTTTTTGTAACTAGTTAAATTGAATCTGACCATGGGGAACCATACAGTCAAATGTTTGTAGACCTATTAGTTCTTCTCTCTAGTCAATGATGGATGGTTGAGAATTTAATTTCAATTTGTTTTTAATTGGGATTTTCCCAAATTTTCTTCAAATGTGAGCTTGAAAGAAACAAAAAGCAACGTATTTATTGATCCAGATTTAAGATTCCGAATATCTTATTTAAAGTCTGGATCAGCCTCCTATGTGTTCAACCATGTCAGTGCTGAATGGGATTGCCACCTCTTTAAAAGAATCCTCATATGCAATACCTATATGGTAGGCGAATAGAACATGTTACGGCCCATGTTGGAAATAGATCTGTTATTTATCGTGTCAGAAGCGAATTGAGAATACAGTTGTAATGTATAGAACAACCACAAACAGTGTTAAAAACTAAATGTTTTTTGACCAGTAGCTGACCACTTGGAGTGCCTCTGATGTTGCTATGAGAAGGTCCTCCATTGTGCATGTGGCAGGGCTCAGACTGCATTGTAATAGGTGGTCTCTGGTTTGCTCTTCTCCACACTCGCATATCGTGTACTCCACATTGTAGCCCCATTTCCTAAGGTTAGCTCTGCATCTCGTGGTGCCAAAGCGCAGTCTGTTCAGCGCCTTCCAAGTTGCCTAGTCTTCTGAGTGGAAAATGATGCACCTAATGAATTTGGTTAATTCAAGAGTACACATAGTTTCATTTCAGTCTGTAAATGAAAAAATTAAAAAATTTGCAGAACTAAGAGAATTTGAAGACTTTTTTTAAAAAATGGGGAATAATCAAAACTAGCAATTTGTCATTGAAAACTTGCAGATTCACACATGAAGAGCAAAAGCAAAGGCAAATTGTGAAGTCTGTTGTTGCATCTATTCCACTATGGTGGCTTCAGACTATCTGAATCTCCAGAAATTCAGGGAGATGATTAATACTTAACTGCCCCAAGGTCTCTGGGTTTGGCACTGACCTGACAATCCTTGCTACACTCCATCCCTGACCAATGTCTCTAGCAGTCCTTTTCTAACAACATACTCCATCCATGCCACAAGAGTTCCTTTCTTTAGACATAGTTTGTTCCTTTTGGAAGTCAGGCTGTGCTGTAAATCAACCGAACATTATATATTGTAGGGATGACAATTTATGACCGAGCAAGGCCTCTTTCCGACAGCTATTTAATGTGTAAGTAAAATGGCCTAACAAAACAAACCTGTCCCCTGTAAGTATAATTTCTCCCTCTAGGATTTATGTTTCATGTAAACATGCAAACTGCCACTTTAAATATCTTGCCGTAAAAAGTAGTAAAAAGCAAACAAGACTAAGGTAAAGTTCTGAAATACACTGTTGATCCTGATACTTTGGATTATATCTGTATTTACCAGGAATGTTACCTTTCTCTTGTCTCTTCCCTGCCTTTTGAAGAGTGTGGTAGGCAGAGCAAACCTTTTGAAAGTTCTTGTTGAAATTTCAGCCTCTTCACTCAGAACTTTCCATGCAAGATAAGGCAATTAATAGCTACTAGTCTTGATGGCTATATAGTATCCCTAGTATCAGAGACAGTGTGCCAAGCACTGTTGCTGGGAAAAATGTGAGGATAGGAGTACTTTATAGCCCTCATGTCTTGCCCGTGGGCTTCTCACTAGTGTACATTTGTATGGAATTACTGTTCATTTTGTTTAGTTTCATTCGTTTTGTATCAGTTTTGTATTTGTCCCCATTTCCTAAAATGGGGCGCCTATACGAATAGAATTTTCATCTCACTTATGAAAAAAACCAAAAATTTTGGACTATTGGTGACAATGGGAGGACTTCCGAGGCTCACCCCACCCCACTCCCCGCTTGGTTTTTGGGCTAGAGGGGTGAAAATCACCACACACAGAGGGCATTTTGACCCCTTTTAGCCCACCAACTTTTAAAATGTTTGTTCTTCCCCAGAGTACTATTGATACTGATATTAATATTATTATTAACACCTATTGGCACACATCAGCTATTGTGGGGAAGCAGACCTCTCTCAGACCCAGCTTAGGGTCCCATTGTTACACATCAGCTGTAATGGGAAAGCAGCCCTCTGTCTGTATTGTTACGCAGCCTGAAACGAAAGGAAAATGAAAACAAGCACCGTGACCGTGCAGCTTTCTCTTTCATGTCGCCTTTTGTTGCATCTGAAAATGGCATCTTTTGTTACATGCATCTGGATGGACTATACTAAATGAATAGACGAATGAAACATATGAAACAAATGCCAAGCACATCACTACTTCTCACTCACTTTTGTTTGGCCATTCTAAGATTAAGATTCTGGACTGAATGAGCTTTGCTCAGGTCCAGCATAAATGGGATTATGTTTGCACATCCTTAACTGGTAGACAGAGGACAGTGACTCCAGTTAAATATACATGTGAATGTACAGATATTTGAGTGAAGATTCTATTCACCTAAACATAAAAATTCTGTCACCTAAAATTCTCCTATTTCAGGGCTTGGACCATCTTCTCCAGTCCTCGGGCCACGGGGAAGAATCATGAGAGTATGTATGTCCTCTTCACCAGATGTGATTTTTAAAAATCTAAATAACATGTTATTCAATTATGGTTGTTACTCTGTGTACCATACCCCATTGTAAATAATCTAGTGTCCATCATTCTGACATGACAAAGAATCATCCCTTAGTCTCAAGTTTTCAGTCCTGAAATCTCAGAAGCTTGGGCGGTTTTGACATGGCAAGCCTACCACCAGTCCAGAGAACAAGGACTGCTTCTTACCCAGGTGCATCAGAGTAAGAGGTCACCCCAGGATGCAGCTCCATTTCCCTGCCATTGCATAACTATGGGGTTAGACTTAGCTACCATCCAGTTAACTCTGAACACCAATGGAAGAAGAAGATGACTGGCTGGCCCATGAGGTCTCGTCCAACTCTATTCTATGATTCTATGTTTCTATGATTAATACAGATAGTCCTGTCTGCCAGCTTGCATAAGAGACTTCTAGTGCAAGGGAGAATTGTGATAGGTAATACTGTTTCTCCCTGTCATACTGGAGATCACTCATGAGAAAAATGAGATTATCAGTTAGGTTTTTCCTGACAGGGGAACAGAGTCCTACTGCTGACCCATAAGTGAGGAATGGAGCAGGATGGGATTTAGTGCATAATACCAAAACCATAGTGTTTGCATATATAAAATCCCAAACAGGATTTCAGCCATCAGATTCAGTGAAGAAGAAAGTTGTCAATATATCCATTTACCACTTCTCTCTTCTCTGTAGACAGACTTTACTAAAATCTACTCGTTGCCTTAGGTGAAACAAGTACAAAGCACCTGAAATAATTTAGAACAGACGCACAGAAATGTACAGAACCATCTTTATGGCAACGAAGCTGGGGGTTAAACCAATGGCAGGGAGGAGTCAATTGAAACCAAATTGATAGCCACACTGACTGCAGCTGTCTCTTGGAGGGAGATGAAAAGGTCTTTAAATTATATTAGGTGCAATAAGTACCTGAGGGTGTCCTTGTTTTCATCCATAAAGTGTTGTAGAGTAAAGTATAGATACTAAAGAAAGAAATGAGCAAAAGACCCCAATACTAAAAATAGAGCCTTATCAGAAAGTAGAATGGCTCAATAAGACAAGAAGGCCTCTGTAGAGAGCATTATGCAGAGTTTTTCTTCAGGTCTGTTTCATCACACCCAAACACAGACCATTTGTCTATTTTCCCTTTATTCATATTGCAAGAAGCAAAACAAAACAAAGCCATTTCTTTCTGGTTCATTGACAGGTATTCCTGTGGTTCGAGTAACCACAAGGCATTTAAATTCATCAAGCAAGAAGATTTTGCCCACTATCCAACACCTATCTGCAAAAACATCTACATAGAGGAAACTGTTATGCTTAACCAAAAACCACATTCTCAATAATAAATCATATTATTTTATTTCACTTTTTATTATTATTATTATTATTATTATTATTATTATTATTATTATTATTATTCCCCGTTTTATCTCCCCAAAGGGAACTCAAAACAGCTTTACATGAAAGCATCAGCATAACCATTTAAAATACAAATATAAAAACACTAGCTGTGCCTGACCATGCGTTGCTGTGGCAAAGTGGTGGCGGTATTGGTTAAAAATTGTTGTGTAGTTTTTATTTCACGTTATTTGTATTTTTTAATTAATTTTATTGTAAGTTATCTTTTTATTTATTATATTTTATTATTTTATTGTATTATTTTTAGTTATTTTCTGTTATTATAGTATTTTATTGTATTAATTTTTTAGTGTTTTTAATTATTTTTATTGGGTTGCTAGGAGACCAAGTTGGAGGAGCTTAGCCTTCTAACTGGCAGCAATTGGATAAAAGCAATTATTCCTCTCTCTCTAATTAGGACTTTATTTTTCTTTTCTTTTTGTTGTATCAACCTAGAGCTGTGGATGATGGGTTGTGTCGTCAAATGTCGAGGTTGGGGGGCCTGTGGTTTTGTTGTTTTGTGGGTCGCCATGATGCCATCACTCTTTTATATATATAGATTAAAATAGGATTAAATATAAACAGTATATTTTCAGGAGCCCCGGTGGCGAAGTGGGTTAAAGCACTGAGCTGCTGAACTTGCAGACCGAAAGGTCCCAGGTTCAAACCCCGGGAGCAACGTGAGCGGCCGCTGTTAGCTCCAGCTTCTGCCAATCTAGCAGTTCGAAAACATGCCAATGTGAGTAGATCAATAGATACCGCTCTGGCGGGAAGGTAACGGCGCTCCATGCAGTCATGCTGGCCACATGACCTTGGAGGTGTCTACGGACAACGCCGGCTCTTCGGCTTAGAAATGGAGATGAGCACCAACCTCCAGAGTCAGTCACGACTGGACTTAACGTCAGGGGAAACCTTTCCCTTTATGAACAGTATTGAAAATTCCCAGTTAAAAACCATTAAAACAGATTCAAGTTAAAAGCCACAGCACCCCGTAAATTGATCTTTAAAAGCTTCATCTTTAAAAGTCTGTCTGAATAGAAAGGTTTTAGCTTGCTGTCTGAAGAACAGCAGGGAGGGGGCCATTCTGGCCTCCCTGGGGAAAAGGGAGTTCCAGAGTCGACAGGCAACCACCGAGAAAGAAGGCCCGCTTTCTCGTTCCCATCAACTGAGCTTGAAATGGAGGTGGGACGGAGAGAAGGGCCTCTCCTGAAGATCTCAGCAGGTTCATACAAGGGGATGCAGTCAGCCAAATAGCCTGGACCTGAATCGTCTAGGGCTTTAAAGATCATAACCAGCATTTTGAATTGTACCTGGAAACAGACTGGCAGCCACTACAAGCATATGGCATCAGAGTTACTGAGCTACAAAAAAAAACACTGAAAAATTGGCTTGAGGATGACTGATAAATGTGATGGTGGTGGTAAAAATGAAAAGCTGATAATAGATCATATATATGTCTCACTCAATATGAGAGATAACAAATCCTCAACGGTCCCAGCAAATCCTACATTTACTTTGACAAAGAATGGTGTCTTGTCAGACTAAAGCTCCAAGGAGACTACATCTACCATAATTTTCTCCAAGATAAAACAATGAGAAAAATTAAACAGATACAAGATGAGTCAGGGAAGACTGTCATGTCAGGTAGCTTTGCCAAGAAGTCATGCTGGGCAATATAATTTTTGAGGTATGGAAGTGAGATATGTAAAGTCTCATAATAACACATAGCTTAGAGGATTTGGCTGTGAATAAGAATTCTTTTTTCATTGCATTTTTAAAATTTGATTTCATTTATAATAATTGTATTCCATGTATTTTTCTTTGAATATTTCAAGATATAAGAGCAGGTGATATAAGGATATATGGACAATGGATTGATGGGATGAAATTTCTCTGCCTTTTCCAGAGTAAAAATGGGGGGGAAATAGTGGAAAGAATTCACATGTAGAGCTATGGGCCTGGAACACAGGGGGGAAAGGTAATTTTAAAATGGGGTGAGGAAATTCGTCTGACTTTTCAGCTAAATAATGTCACCAGGACACCTAAATTGACAGTTTGGGCTCTCTTGCCTACCTCCAACTCCACATAAGCCTTCAAGTCCTATACAAACCGTTGCCCAAACTGTTGATTCTAGAAGCAATTCTAGAGTCATGGAGTGGGGGAAAAGTCCCCGTCGCTTTCACAGTTTACCTCTGCTTCCTCAACTATTACACATGTGAGCATTTAGCTTCCTCACTAGTACTGTGTCAGCAACTGTTACAAGAAACGAAGTATGGCTAGCTAAGGAACCAGAGGAATTCAATTCCTCCACCGGAAATACCCACTAGCAGAGAAGTATAGCAATGTACAAAGAGCCCTGTTGGATGAGTCCAAAGGCCTATCTAATCCAGCATTCTGTTCATACAAGAGCTACCCAGATGACTGCCTATGACAAATCTATGGGCAGGACATGAGATTAAGAGTGTGCTTCAATTCAGGTCCACCACCAACTGGTGCCAGGAGGCGTACTGTCTCTGATTCTGGGGGAAAATAATAGTCATTGAAGTCCTTACTCCCTTCAAAGTCATCCAAAGTGCCATCACTACACCCTGGTGGTGAATCCTTGGCCTGACTATGTGCTTTGAAAAGAAGTAGTTCCTTTTATCTGTCCACAATCTCCCACCATTCAGCTCGTAGAATCGAACAGTCAGAGACATTGTTTCTCATTGGAAAAAAGCACATCTCTCTTCAGGTGAGGGTCAGAAAGATATTGACCTCTTCTTTTGATGATCATAAGTAGAAAAACTACAATCCCAGTCAAGTCAAAGTAAGAAGGAGGCCATCTGAAACTTCACCAATCTTTAATGTGGAACAAAAATTACAGTTCTTCTCCAATTCTTTCTGCCTGTGTGCATTACCGTGTTTCCCTGAAAATAAGACAGTGTCTTATATTAATTTTTGCTTCCAAAGATGCTCTAGGTCTTATTTTCAGGGGATGTCTTATTTTTCCATGTAGAAGAATTCACATTTATTGTTGAACAAAAAAAATGAACATTTATTATACTGTACAGTAGTTATCATCATAAACTAGCATAACCAGACAAACTGTGAATCCTATCAAGAATTTCTTGTTACTACCAATATTTCCATCTACAACACTTTATGGTACGTACATTTACCAATCCTGCATGTTCTGGTGTTCTGTTTGGCGGGCATGCTTCCAAACAAAAACTTTGCTAGGTCTTACTTTTGGGGGAGGCCTTATATTTAGCAATTTAGCAAAACCTCTACTAGGTCTTATTTTCTGGGGATGTCTTATTTTAGGGGAAACAGGGTATTACCAAAGCCTACTGTTGTTGATATTGATGTTGTTGATATTATTATCATTTGTATCGTACTTTTATCTCTGTGATTAAGAGGCAAAACGGTTCATGACAATAAAAAATGTAATTTTAAATCTCCAGCATATAAATATTAAAATAGAATTAAATATATAAATCAATTAAAATCATGTATAAATACACTTAGCATCTCAAGGTGGGTAGAGTGGAAGATTTGACAATTCTGTAGATTTGACAATTCACAAATTTGATTAAAATGTTTTCTCTGGGAGTTTTTTAATCCTCCAGCTTCTGCCAGAGGTTGATCATAGAAATCATGCTGGGGGACCTACGACCTCATCAAACGTGCTACCAGATTCGCCACAGATCATAGTGATTCCGGCAGTGCCCATCAGAGGCGTGGAGAACCCGTCGCTCCATGCCCTGCATTGCCTGACTCACGGTTGCGCCATCCCACATGGGGAAGTGTCAACTACCCAGCTTCCCAACACTGAAGTCAATGTAACATGGGAATCCTCCTGTGTTGCCGCAATGATGGCATGCGGCAGTTGAACTTCCCTTTTACTATGGAGCCTTACCAGAAGTTGCAGTGCGTTGTGGGATGGGAGCTGATGGACTCCGTTGCAAAAAGGAAGGCAGACCGGGGCATCCTGCCAAATTCACCCTCGTCTGATAAGGTCACTAGAGATTCTTAGAGAGGTGTTCTCCTTAGTTTAAAAAAGTATTTTCTTTTTCAGAGTTTTTCACTTTCACAAGGGTCCTGTGCTCCTAACACCAGTTAAAAAAAAAAAGGAAGGCTGACTATACTTAGTTTAAACCCACTGAAAGCAACTGACTGGACATGGCTTAGTTAAGTCCCATCAGTTTCAATAGGTATACTGTAATGTGACTAAACAAAATTCCTTCCAATAGATTATAATGAAGACATTATTTCAATGGCAGTCATATATTAAAAAGTGAAATGTCCATGAATATTTGCCCAGGAAATCTCCCTCTCAATGGTCTCATTTGTCATTGTATATTTTGTATGACAGGTGTATTCTGAGCACATGACAAAATGTTTATCAGCCTGAGATCTATTTCACTTGAACCATGTGATAATGTCCTTTATTGTTAGGCTTCATCAGATACATAAGGCTCTTGAACTAAAGGACTATCACACCAGCCTGTTGTCTCACAACAATCATATTGTCTATGTCAACTGAAACAGATCAGTATGAAAACAGTCACCTTCATGCCTTCCCTCCAGTAGTGCTATGGTGATGCACATTCCTGCAATCAGTTTGTGGGCAATGATGAGAACCATACCCTCTCAAACTACATGACTGTTGGAATATCAGAACTGCAGCAGAATGAAATAATCACACCAGAAACAATAGTTGAATAGTAGTGATATTAGAACCACTGATGGGTTTTTCCCATCTGTGGAAAGGTGCAATACAATAAGAATAGAAATGTAATACGGCAAAGGAAGAGTCACGGTGTCATGTGATAAGGTAAGATCACACACAAAACTAACCCCGTGCAATCATACCACAAACCTATGGGGAGCTAAAGTCCCAAATCGAAGTGCCCTGTAGATCTACTTGTTAAGTTTGCCTTCCTTTTACAGGGCAGAGAATGACACCAGTGACGATAGGGTTAAATCTCAAGAAATGTGTCATACTTAACAGGCAGGGGTCCATTCCCAACAAACACATAATAAAACCTACTTTTGCAGAGGCAATTTATTAACCTTTTATTTATAAATTAAGCCCTGATTTGAAAATTAAGGCATTGTAATTCAATATTAACCCATATGTCATAATGTAATGAGACAAACTGCAGGGGAAATTGCATTCCATATTGCAAAAGACCCTTGTTATTTATAATGACCAGGATTACAAGTTCTGCCAACATTGATGGATCATACTTTAAAAATCTTGATAGCTCATTCATTTCTCTAATTGCATTTATTACAAATTAAATAACTTGAGCACACCCTCAATATACAAAGAGACAAAATTAATCTGCAAATCAATATGAATCTGCCATCAAACTAAGCAAACTGGTTGCTACTTCAATAAAATACAGTGTGCAAAAAATGTTGTAATATAATATGTCATGTAATATCATCTCCATCAGGGAGGGCAACTTGTGGCTCTCCAGATGTGGTTGAATTCTAACTCCTGACATCCCTGGCCTAGCAATCATAGTCTGAGGCCTGATCCATATAAAGCAATTTTTATTCGGTGAGATAACTTCTAACAATGGACAATGAGCCAGGTATGTATATGGGTCAGCTGTCCAACTTCGTTTACTATTAACTTAGACACCGTTACTTTATTTTTGAGCCTTGCCTATTTACTTGGGTCCTTAAGACCTTTAAAATGAATGATGGACCACACAGTATGAAAAGGAAATCAACAGTAAATCAAAGAACCTTCCTTTTTTGAGTCCAAGAGAAGTAAAAGGTGCCCAACACATATCATTTTCTAAGGGGAAAGGGTGGTCAAGACATTTACCAATAATCATTGAGCAAAGGAAACTTAGGAAAAAGTGACAGCATGATGGCATGAATGGAAATATAATTGAAGGTGACTGATGTTGGCAACTGAGTGCACGTCGGCTTGTGGGTCATTAGCAACTTTGGTACATTGGCATAAGTTTTCTTGACACCAAGTGGAGTTAAGGACAAAGAAGGATCTAATGTTTACAAAAGAGACACCAAATCTACAATACACCAACTTCATGCACTGCGGTGATCGTTTGTGGTTTATTTGTGTTTTTACATCTTATCTCTTCATGGAGAAATCATGAGGCAGTTATTGACATGCTATCATATATAAAGAGAGTGTAGTGGGGTCTTACAGTATATTTGAAGTTCTTCATTTAGAAATACCAAAATCCTCTAAGGACCTCATCACATTGAGCCAGACAAGCTGGGTGACAGCAGTGGGGGAAACCATGGGGCAACGTCACGCAGCATTCAGTTATCATTAGGGGCCATTGGGAGTTGTGGTATCAATTCCCACAACGTTTCCCTGCTGTCTCCCACTTTCTCTTTGCCTCTTCCAGCTTTCTTACGTACACCCAACTCCTCTGGGCTCTATTCTCTGCAGTGCTGGTACACTGCCGGCACAGAGCCCCATAGAGCCCTGCCAGAAGTAGCCCTGTGTCATATGATGGGCTCTGGGGGACTCCATGCCAGCAACATGCCAGGAGCATAGAGAAATGGGGAGAAGATGCTTCTCAGTCTCAATGTGATGAGGTCCTAAGTCTGCTTTTCAAGCAGCTTTCAGTTTCTTTTGTTGGTTACATGTTGGTTACTGGGCTGTGGTGCAGATGGTTAGTAGCCAGCTGTAATAAATCACTACTGACTGAGAGGTCATGAGTTCCAAGCCAGCCCAGGTCGGAATAAGCTCCTGACCATTAATGGTCTAGCTTGCTGTTGACCTATGCAACCCGAAAGACAGTTGCATCTGTCGAGTAGGAAATTTAGGTAACACTTATGTGGGAAGGCTAATTTAACTAATTTACAACACCATAAAACCTTCCAGCAGCATGCGGAAGAATGAGAAAGTACTTCATCAAGGACTCGGTGTCACAAGTGGATGGTGAAGTGACAACTCCCTCTGTGGCCGGAATCGAGTATACCATCATGAAGCTGGAAGCTGGAATGTTAAATTGCCTCTGTGTCTGTCTATATATGTCATATGTCTAATAGCACTGAATGTTTGCCATGTATATGGGCATTGTGATCCACCCTGAGTCCCCTTCAGGGTGAGAAGGGCAGAATATAAATACTGTAAATAAATAAATGAATGAATGAATGAATAAACATCCAACATAACTTATTTTCCTTAAGTCCTCAACAAAGTAGGTAGAGATAATAGTTGTTAGTTACTAGCCGTCAGCAGTGCTTACTTAAACGAGCATCTTCCAACCATCAGTGTCCAGTGAGAGTATGCAATCAGCCATTAACTGTACAACAGACTAGAACTGCTGATTTCAAGATTTAGCTGAGCCCTGATCTGATTCTTGCAAGTTAAGGAAATGGAAGGGAATCACATCTTCACCAGTTACCGATCAGAGCTAAATCTCAGCTACTTATGAGAGGGTTTGTGAGGAACTTCTGCAACTCATACAGTCAAATGTGGTTGAAGGTGTCTCCTCTCATTACAGAAAGGCTCATCTCTTGACTTGATTCTTGTAACACTGTTGTGCTCTTGAACCTCAATAAAAAACACTTCTGATCCTCCTATCACGTTTTTGGCACAGCAGTTGTTACAATGAGGTTTTGGAGGTTTCCACTGCCTTACGGTGGGAGTCTTACAGAATGGCCGTCAGATGTTTCTTCTTGTCTTTCATTTAAGATGCTCATGGAATACAGAATGATTACTCAAAATGTACTGAGGCATGGCTGTGAAGTTGTGTGTGTGTGTTTTAAAGCCATTTTAAAGCACTTTTTCTAAAGCTGTATAATTTTGTTAAAAAGCCCCTGAGAAATCTGAGTTCCAGTCAGGGTTTTGCTTTCACATAAGAAATATGTGTGCACTGTCTCTCCCACGCACACATATACAAAGTCTCTCTCACACACACATACATATTTTTATACTGCTGAATGCCTTCTTTGCCTTAAGTAAAGCTATCACACACGGTTTCATATTTACCTGTTCTACATGAATCCAAAAAGCAGAAATGTGAATTACTCTTCTAGTTCTCCTGGCAAGAACAGTAGCCCTGTAATGGCTAACATGCTGTCTCTCTGGTTGGCTTGAACTATGTGTCCATCTGTTATGGTCTACTCTGCCCATTTAATTCAAGTCAATATATCCAACAGTTTCGGGGAAAATCCATCCCAAACATTGCTCTGGAAGCACCCAGATTCAGTTGACATGAAGTAAATGAAGTCAACAGATGCTCTTCCCTTTGCATTGCACTTCCTTGTACACATTCTTTTTGTGAGTGGAGTGGGTCACCTGGACACAGCAAGGCAGGCTGTTGTTTTGTTCTAATATCTCGTTATTTTGTCACTTCAGTTATTATTGTTGGCTGAATCCTGTATCAGCTTATACTCACCATATAGACCAGTCTATAAGTCAACTTTGGGTCCCCTGGTGGTGGCGCAGTGTGTTAAAACGCTAAGCTGCTGAACTTGCAGACCGAAAGGTCCCAGGTTCAAATCCCAGGAGCGGAATGAGCGCCCGCTGAGCCCCAGCTCCTGCCAACCTAGCAGTTCGAAAACATGCAAATGTGAGTAGATCAATAGGTACCGCTCCGGCGGGAAGGTAACGACGCTCCATGCAGTCATGCCGGCCACATGACCTTGGAGGTGTCTACGGACAACGCCGGCTCTTCGGCTTAGAAATGGAGATGAGCACCAACCCCCAGAGTCGGTCACGACTGGACTTAACGTCAGGGGAAAACCTTTACCCTTATAAGTCAACTTTATGCATAATTCGATTTTGGGGCTAAGACTATGGATTTTGATATGACCTGTGGATAAGTCAAAAGTTAGTCAATAGTTAGAGAGAAGATAGCACTAATGCCACTTCGAAGCCAGGTGCCCTTGCCACCACCATTTCCCAATCAAACATTCAAAAAGACCAGAAGTGGTGCCATAGCAGAGAGAGGACTGGGGATCAATGCCTCTTTTAGGTTCTGCCAGGATAGAGGAAGTTCTCTCCTTCGCCACTCTACTTAGAGAAAGGAAAGATTTCATTTTTAAATAAAAATGAGGTTGATTTTTAACTATTTTTTTATTTTTTGAATAAATTTCCAGTCGTCGTCCTCTTCCTCCTCCCCCTCCTCTTCCTCCCCCCCCCTCCCCCTCCCCCTCCCCCTCCCCCTCCCCCTCCCCCTCCCCCTCCCCCTCCCCCTCCCTCCTCCTCCTCCTCCTCCTCCTCCTCCTCCTCCTCCTCTTCTTCTTCTTCTTCTTCTTCTTCTTCTTCTTCTTCTTCTTCTTCTTCTTCTTCTTCTGCAGTGTCAGTCCAGTCTCATAGATTTGGCTCCAAGCAGGGCATTATAAGTGGTGTACCATGGGGGATTGATGATTCCTTGATGGCATAGGCATACCACCCATGGTGCCTAGATCTATGGGAGAAACCCTGCAAAGTCTGGCATTTTGGGTGTCTGCGTGGAGAGTAGGGATGCAAAGATACACTTGTAACTGGTTCAGATGATCTTTAACCAGAACATAACTGTTTACCTCATATTTAGAACACTCTAGTTGGTACACTGAGAGATCTGAGATCTCAGTTCTGAGAGATCATATCTATCAGGAGCATCCAGTGATTGGACTAATAGCTAAGGGCATGCAGATGCATTTTCCATGGTCACAGAACTTCTTTCCAAGAAGCCGTAATCTTTTCGTATTTCTGTTTTGTTGCATTTGTGTGCCTTCAAGTCATTTCTGGAACTATGCTAACCATAAAATGATTGGGTTGTTGTATGTCTTTCGGGCTGTGTGGCCATGTTCCAGAAGCATTCTCTCCTACCTCACAACCTCTGAGGATGCCTGCCATAGATGTGGGCGAAACGTCAGGAGAGAATGCTTCTGGAACATGGCCACACAGCCCGAAAGACATACAACAACCCTGTGATCCCGGCCATGAAAGCCTTCGACAACACATACAATGATTGTATCGTGGGGTTTTCTGGGGCTAAGAGTGTGGCTTATTTCTGAGACAAAAGTATTACCAGATTTTCTTGGCAATATTTGTTTATAAGGTAAAGGTAAGGTTTTTCCCTGACATTAAGTCTAGTGGAGTTAATGTCAGGTGGGGGTTGGTGCTCATCTCCATTTCTAAGCTGAAGAGCTGGCATTGTCCATAGACACCTCCAAGTCATATGGCCAGCATGGCTGCATGGAGTGCTGTTACCTTTCTGACGGAGCGGTACCTATTGATCTACTCATGTTTGCATGTTTCTGAACTGCTAGGTGGCAGAAACTGAGGTTAATAGCAGAAGCTCACACCACTCCCCAGATTTGAACCACTGACCTTTCGGTCAACAAGTTCAGCAGCTCAGCGGTTTAACCCGCTGCACCACTGGGGTTCATTTGTTCATAGGTTTGTGAGACTGTAAGTCTGTGACTTGCCTAAGGTCATCTAGCTGGTTTACCTGGCTGAATGGGAATGTAAACTCTGGTCCCCCAGTTATCTAGTCCAACTCAAACCACTACACCACATTGTAGTTTCCATGTGCCTTCATGTTGAGCTATGGCAACCCCATTAATTTCATAGGATTTTCTTGGACGAGAAATATTCAGAGGTGATTTTGCCAGTTCCTTCTTTTAAAATTGGAACATCTCGTGGCCTCTCATCCATGTACTAACTAGTGCTGACCCTGCTTAGTTTCCAAACCAGATAGGAATTGGTGCCCTTATGGTATTTAAGCACACTGTGTTATGCTGCATTAAAAATACACCACATCTGACTGGACTGAACTGGACTGGATCCAGATTTAGATATTACAATTGCCCTGGTGGAAAGAGATGTCCCAAAGCCCATGGCAGCCTCCAAAATGCTACATCAACTCCCAGGAGATATGGGTTGGAGGGGAACCTAATTTTTTTTTTCTATAAGAAGCTTGGATAATTGAACTTCCACCAAAAGAAGACCCTGGCTCTAACCAAAGCGCTTAACCAAAAGATACAACCCACTATACCCATGTGGATGGAAGATGTTTCTATGAGCGTGGGAGCATATATGGGGAGAAGCCAACCACATCACTTCTGATAATGTATAAACTGGAATCTTAGACATTCTAGAAACACTCCTCTTTGTGGGAAAACCAGGAACATTTGTTCGTATGCCAGTTGCATCCTGTCTCAATATGCACTGTTTTCCTTTCTTCCCAGATGAAGCAAGTCTTTAAAGCATCAACTGAAAATGGCCTGCCTGTCATTGATTACAAAATTATTTAGTTACGGATATGTAACTCTAAACTGCACCGCTACATATTGCACTTGATTAGCAAATGCTGGATGCCAAAGGATATGGAGAGATCAATAGGATATGACAGGGTGGCAGGGCTGATTTTGCCTTGGTCCAACATGTTGCAGAATTATGGATTTAAAAATGTTTCCCAGATGTTCTTAAGATATGCATCTGCTGTGGGAGAGCTTGGGCACTAAAAACACAGGGTGGAGACAAAACACCCGTGGAAAAAACAGCATAACTTTTTCAATGTTTTGTTGTGATGAAAGGGAGGAAAATAAACACACACAAAGAGAGTGTTTGCTTTGTGAAAGGAAAAATGCTCAAAAACATCAATATTACTGTCAGGGGCAAGATGAAAAAATGACTTGTTTCAATTGCAGTTTAAACTATCTCCTTTGTAATAGGCCATTTTATAATAAGTATATGAAGGTAAAAACAAAATGGCTGCTGAATCTCTGGATGTCAGTGGTTCCTGCTTCTATCTGTACCTGAATTGTGACCTGGGACACAATTATGTGTGTCTCTTCCCCCTCCAACATAGAGCTGAAATTTTAGGGGATCACTTGCCACTGGTTCATTTGCTCATATTGTTTTGATAATGTTTGAAGAGGATTACAAGATAAAGAACCAGTGATTAATAATGGTGAAATGGTCCCTATATGGAGGGGTATTGTTTTTAGTATTGTTGGCTGCTTTGGGCCTCTTTTAAGAGAAAAAGCAGCATATAAACAAGGAGGAGAGGAGGAGGTGTGGTGATATGGGCAGCCTAAGCAAGAAACTCTGCATTTTACTAGTGCCTTACACTAACCATCTACCAATGTATGTATATCAGCACTAGGGAAACACAAAGAAAGCTATCCCTGTCATCACAGAAAGTTGACCTACAGCATTCTCTCCTGATAGACAAGTGTCTACTGCCATACCACCACCATCCAGCTCCATTGTCACCATGTTCACAAACACTTCATTTCATTGCCAAGCTATTACATACACTTTCATCATTTCGACCAGCATAGCTATTCTGCTATGGTAATGCTCAAGATCCTGCAAGGTAGACTCCAGCAATACATGGAGTAAGAGTTGCCAGATATACATGCTGGGTCTATAAAAGGCAGAGGAACAAGAGGCCAAATTGCCAATATTCGCTGGATAATGGAGAAAGGCAGGGATATATCTATTTGTTTTATTGATTATTCTAAAGCCTTTAACTGTGTGGATCATAATATATTGTGGCAAGTTCTTGGTGGTATGGGGATACCAAGTCACCTTGTCTGTCTCCTGAGGAATCTGTATAATGACTGAGTGGCACCAGTAAGAACAGACCATGGAACAAAAGACTGGTTGAAGATTGGGAAAGGAGTACACCAGGGCTCGATGCTCTCACCCTACCTATTCAACGTGTTTGCAGATCACATCATGCCATGTGTGGGGCTTGATGAATCCAAGGCTGGAGTTAAAATTGCTGGAAGAAACATTAACAACGTTACCTTAGGTATGCAGATGATACCACTTTGATGTCTGAAAGGTGAAAGAAGAAAGTGCAAAAGCTGGGTTGCAGGTAAACATCAAGAAAACCAAGATGATGGCAACCGGACTGATTGATAACTGGCAAATAGAGGAAGAAAACGTGGAGGCAGTGACAGACTTTATATTTCTAGGTGCGAAGATCACTGCAGATGCAGACTGTAGCCAGGAAATCAGAAGACGTTTACTTCTTGGGAGGAGAGCAATGACCAACCTCGATAAAATAGTGAACAGTAGAGACATCACACTGGCAACAAAGGTCTGAATAGTTAAAGCAATGTTATTCCCTGTAGTAACCTATGGATGCGAGAGCTGGACCATAAGGAAAGCTGAGCAAAGGAAGATAGACGCTTTTGAACTGTGGTGTTGGAGGAAAATTCTGAGACTGCCTTGGACCACAAGAAGATCCAACCAGTCCATACTCCAGGAAATAATGCCCGACTGCTCACTGGAGGAAAGGATATTAGAGGCAAAGTTGAAGTATTTTGGCCACATCATGAGAAGACAGGAAAGCTTGGAAAAGATCATGATGCTGGGGGGAAAGGAAGGAAAAAGGAAGAGAGGATGACCAAGGGCGCGATGGATGGACAGTATCCTTGAAGTGACTGGCTTGACCTTGAAGGAGCTGGGGGTGGCCATGGCTGACAGGAAGTCTGGCCTGAGCTGGTCCATGAGGTCACGAAGAGTTGGAAGCAACTGAACGAATAAACAACAAAACAGCTATTCTGACCAATAGACACACAAAACTGATGCCTCCTCAAACTTAAGTAAAGGCTGGATTCAGTCAGTGCTTGTACAGGAGGCCATGCAGGAGCCTTATGCATGCCGCCACAAGGTCCATGATGGAAGAGAAGCAAAATGTAAATAAACCCATCATAAACATCATGATTAGAGGGAAAAGCCCATTAAACAGCAGTGGACTTGCTCCCAACAACACACACAAAAAAATTGGTTTCACATAAATAAATAGATGGATGTGTGGCCAGGCAGGGAAGGTTGACAACAGCCTCCTTCCATGTAGACTCAGTTTAGGAATGACAACTGTGAGGAAGAAGACACTCCATTTGGCAAAAAAACAAAAAACAAAGGGGCATAGATGAGTGGAGGCAGGATGGTAGACAGGAAAGGTTGAGAGGGGAACTGGAATATTCCTTGAGAGACAATGACAAAGACCCAATGTCCTGTCATGATGAAGATGGAATCTGGAGGTGTCATCAAGAGAAGGGGGCTTACAGTCGACAGCTCTCTGAATTCAGACCCAACTGAGAAATTGTCATAGGTGTAATACAAAAAGTAATTTTTCCCCAGACAGGAGTATGGAAACATGAAGGGTCGGAGATTGCTTATACAGGACCCTGGGGATTGAATGCCTCTTTCAGTAAGTGTGAGTTGTTGTTAAGTGAGTCTTCAGAATGACTATTGCTTCCAGGATATGCTGTCAAAATTGAGGTCTCTTAAGGGCCTGCTTTCTTCCCTCGAAAGGAGAAAGGAAAAGGGGACTAAATAGAGTAGCATCGTGTGTTTTTATTTTAGCATGAGCTTTCATAGCTATAATTTCAGTTCTTCAAATCATTATAATATCGTATTAAAGTTCCTGGTTTTGTTTTTTGTGTGTGTGTGTGTGTGTGTGTGTGTGTGGCAGCAGCAACTTGAGAAACTGCAAGTTGCTTCTGGTGTGAAAGAATTGGCCGTCTGCAAGGATGCCCAGATGTTTGATGTTTTACCATTCTGTGGGAGGCTTCTTTCATGTTCCCGGATAGAGAGTTGGAGCTGACAAACAGAAGCTCACCCCACTCCCTGGATTCAAACTGCCAATTTTTCGGTCAGCAGTCCTGCTGGCACAAAGGTTTAACCCATTGCACCACCGGGGACTCCAATCCCAGGTTAAAAGGCATATTTATGCCATTTTAGGAATAACATTGCCTTGCCCTAAATTTCCAAAGAGCTGGGCGAGGTGCAATCTAATTTCTCAGTGGGTTCCAGCCCAGAGGCTATGATCATTGGTAATGTTGGGTCTCTGATGCTATATCAGTCTCCAAAACACACATCCAGCATATGTGTATCTTTTGTCAGTTCGTTCTGACTCTCATTTTACCTCCCAGCCAGTGTCTAAACTGATAGTTTCATGAATGACAATGTGAGAGCTATGGAAAGCATCACTGAGACTTTATATGGATATCTCTTGGACCAGTTTTATTCACTGAGACTTTTCAACCCTAAAGCTTGCTCCAAGGCTTTAGGATTATTATCTAAACAATAACGCCAAACAAGGTTTCTTTTTTGAAAGCGACCTTTTTATTGACCTTGATGAAAAGCTAGAGAAGTCCAAGTGGGGGAGGAACCACTTGTTGGAAAGAGCAGCAATACTTAAAAACCCAGTGACTTTATAAAGGTAATGAGTTACATGTGATATATCCTGTGACAGTTTGCCAAGAAATTTTCAGATAATGTCAAAATGACTTTTCCATAACAAAATGAAACATGTGATAAAATGATTTCAAGGCCTTTATCCCACTAGAGTGAGGGAAGGGGGAAATAGAGGAAAATGGGGGAAAGCATCTAGAAGGGTGGGGACCCATCTTACCATGGCAAGGTATGCCTTTGGGGATGATCAGCCATCCCACAATGTTTCCCTATCTTCTTCCCACTTTCCTCCACTTCCTGCTGCTTTCTTCAGTTGGGAATCAGGTAACACCTGACTCCTGAAAATAGAGTGTCCTTACTGTCTTCACACACTGGTAAGACAGATTCCAATGGACAGCCACCAGAAGTGGCTGTGCATAATGGGATAGCCTTTGTGGGACCCGATTTTGCAAGCCTGCGAAGACGGTAAGAAAATTGGTGAAAATTAAGGTGGGATAACATTGTAAGTCTTGTTTATCTCAGCTTTTCTTGATGGTAATATCAAACCTTAAATGGCAAACTTGGAACTCATCTTCTTCAGGAAAATAAGAAGTAGCCAAAACTGAAACTTGTCTGTTTGAATGGGCCACAAAAATACTCAGAGGGGGGAAATACTGAAATCAATTGCATGCAAGTTACCGAGAAGCTGTTTCCAAATTCACCTTGTTTCTGATGAGTTTCCTTCAAAAGGATTTGAACACATACATTACCTTTTAAGCAGACTAATTCAGCCCAGACAACAATACCCTATAAATATTCATGATTTTGTTTTAACATTAAGATAACATCTGTTTGAAAACATCTGCAATCTGTTTTCAATGCTTCGGTAACATTTAAATTAACTGTAACTAATATAATAAAGCACTATTAGGGATAATGATAATGAAAGATGCCCATTAGGAGACATGAATAACATGGACTGCAGGGCACAAGAGGGGATGAGGCAGAATGCAGTTAACTTACATTCCACTAACATTTGAACTCCCTTTTCCCTCTTTTTTTGGCTATGTGGAGGAGAACTTGTTATCCTGTCATCTGCTGCTTCTCAACACCCTTGGGATGGCCAGGAACTGATTACAACCTTGGCACACAAATATTGATCAGAATTACATTGTGATTCTAACAACCTTTACTTAGAAACCCAGCATTTTCTAATGGAACTGTTCCACACAAATATGCTCAGAATTGTCTTCCACAACCTCAGACCTATTGAGTTTAATACAGTGCAATCATGTAGGACAAACAGCCCTTGATGGATCTGATGACCTATACAGTCAGCCTTCTGCATTCAAGGTTTCTGCTTTTATGGGTTCCATCATCCACAGCTTGAAAATATTATCCCCCAAAAGCCAGAAAGCAAACCTTGAATTTGTCATTTTAGATAAAAGATGCCATTTCACTATGCCAGGATAAACAACAAGAACAACAAGAACAACAACATTATTCTTATATCCCGCCCCATCTCCCCAAAGGGGCGGGGTGGATCATTTATTTATTTAATTATTTCATACATTTGTATCCCATCCTTCTCACCCCCGGAGCGGTGGGTAGACTCAGGGTGGCTTCACAACCAGCAATCATTAGATGCCAAAACAACAATTATAGAAACTAATTACAATTAAAACCGGTAATTAAAACATCAACTGTAAAATATTTAAAAATTGCACAAGTCTACGTCATAGTCAGGGTCTGACCATTATCAGGAATCGTTCTTATTATTATCGCTGTGTTTGCTGCTCGAATGTCTGGTCCCACAGCCATGTTTTGAGCTTACATGGGGACCAAGCCCAATAGTTCAGCAATAAAACACTGACATAAAATACAACCCAATTACAATGAATTAATACATAAAAACATATAAATATCATAAAACATAAGCTGAACAACCACCAATAACCAATAACCAAGCACAGTGGGCAAATTCAGAACTGGGGCAGTGCAATAATGATATATGTGCAATAAGTAAGATGGGCCAGAAATAAAGTACAGAGGCTGGGTATAAGGTGGAGGTAGAAGGCCTTAGTCAAGTTGTAACTGAATTAGTGAAAGGCACATTGAAATAACCAAGTTTTCAGGTCTTTCTGGAAGATGGCTAAGGTGGGGGCTAATCTAATTGCTCTCGGGAGTGAGTTCCAGAGCCAGGGAGCCACCACCGAGAAGGCCCTCTCCCTCGTCCCCAGCAACCGTGCTTGAGACAGTGGTGGGAGTGTGAGAAGGGCCTCCCCAGTAGATCTTAAAGTTCATGCAGGTTCATAGTAGAAGATGTGAATACTAAGATAGGCTGGACCCGAATATAATGGAACCTGAGCACCCACAGATTTTGATGCCCATGTGGGGTCCTGGAACCGATCCCCATAAAATACCAAGAGCCCACTGTAACACAAATAGCCATGGAGAGGTACATGTCATCCAACGAAATATTGTTTGATTTAAACTGACTGGAGGAGTGAAAATTAAAAAAAAATCCTTGTTAATGCTGTGAGATCTCTGGGAATACTTCAAGAAAACATTGTGTAGATCTCCAAAATAAAATTGGTTTCTACAGGAGTAAAGTCTTGGAATTTCAGATACTTTTTTCTTTTCTGGAGAGGCTCTTAACACACTGTTTCACCAGAAACTACCTGACAGTTGCTGCTTCTGCTTGCAGTCTGAAATAAAGCTAAGTGTTTCTTGAGAATGAACAGCTCCCTCCATCAACCCTCCCTCATCCCTCAAAAAATTGCCTCGCATGGCTCCAGGTACCAGAAAATCTTACTGAAGCCAACGTGAGTAATTGCTAAGGATTGCCAAGAGGCAGGGTACTTGACTGCAAGTCATGTTCATATTTTGCCCATTTTTTAATGTTTTGCTTTGACTTTCCCTTTCAGCTCCAGACTGACGTAAGACTCAAATCATCAAACCACCCTTTAATATTCTGTCAGCTTAGAAAAGCATTTTGGAGAAGAGAAATAAGAGCTGAGAAGCTTATATAGGCATCGACTTTCCATTCCAAGGTGATTTTAAGCAGGAGTAGCTTGAGACATCCTGAATGGTACCTTCTGCAAAATGAGTGTTATAGGTGTGGTGTAACTTCACAGGACAACAAGTTTTGGAGGACTGTTACAATTCCCAGCCTGACATAGAGAGCATAAGAATCTATTTCAGATTAGCATACTTTAGATAATTTGATGCATCTGTCTGGCCATGCTGTTCAGGCCACCTAGACTTGTAACAATTGTTTCCTTTCAAATATCATGTCTAGCATGATAACAAAAGCTCTGTCCAGGTAATGCAATCCACTTGTTGATCCAAACTAAAGTAGACCCACAGAAACCTATATAGGTACCAACCTACCATGTTATCATTGGTTTACTCCCTGCCCCAAAATGAAATATATAAGCAAGAATGATCAGAGATAGTTTCTTCAGAACTCTGATTGGAATTTCTGTAACAATTTGCTTAGTTTGCTAAAAAAATACACCTAGGATCAAGTGACAACCATATGTATGTGTGTGTGAACTCAATTCTAAAGTGTAGAATTTTGGGACAGGACCTCTTGCTCCTTGCATTTCCAAATGGCCCAAAACACAATTGGAGCTTGTTAGCTGGAAACAACTTCATACTATGTACATGAGATCCTACAAACCAATCGTATGGGGGAAAACAAAAATCCTGGTGGAACCCAAGATAAATATTTAGGATTTTTGCATTGATATTATCAATAACGCACCCAAATGCACACCTGAAAAACAATATTAATATCCAGAACCTGGGTATTATCGATGTTACCACAAGCTATGGCAAATACCGTTGTGCCTAATGCAACATAGACTAAGCAAAGACAAGTCACAGGCAGTAAATTGCTTCTTTTCTTTGTGTGTGTGAGTGTTGTGCATGTGGTGATGTTTCACTGCTTGATTATCAGTCATGAAGAGACATTACTTAAAGCAGCGGTGACACTGTCTAATCATTCTTGTGAAATATAGACTTCTCTCTCCCCTTCAGACAGAACCAGCATTAATACACATTTATGCAAAGCAGAGACGGATCTGTCACAGGCTAATCTTTGCAAGTATGATAGATGATGTTTATTTTCAGTGATGGAACGAAACACCCCGGCTGACAATAATTGTAATAAAAAGGACAGATCAACTTCTATAAAATGATTGAATTACCAGTCTATTGCATTAATGCTGGCTCTCAGCTGTGTCATAAAACCTGCTTTAGGTCTGTTCCAAGTTACGGTGCATTGGGAAGCATCCACCTTCAGTGAGACATCCTGCCCTTGACCTGGGCTAATGAAAGGGCATCCACATTTGCATGCAGTTTCCAGCCACTGCTATTTGTATTCATTTGTGGCATAAAGGAAGGCTTCCCAGACTCTGACAGAAGAGGGTGCATGGAATGGAAAGCTGGACTAAAAACTATCCAGCTTACTTCAGTAAGCCAGGAGTCATATGCAGTAGCAAAGGCCTTATTCTGAATCTTGCCAAATGTTTTCTCAGAAGGAACTTCATACTAGGGTGTAGGTTTTCACCAGCACACTTCCACCATCATCCAGGGGTGACATGAAGCCTGCTCTCTCTTCTCTTACTTCTTCTGAAAGTGTGCAAAAGTAGAAGGGATCACCGATGCAGCTGTTCCTGCCCCTACCATAGAGCAGGTATAGAGGTTCCCTCAAGTGTGTTGTTGCTGCCCTTGAACATTGAAAAGAGATGGAGTACTCTCTGTTTCCAATGTGAGGTTGTTACATTTGAACAGGACATCTACAGTGTGCCAAGATGCACACACACCCAGTCAATCAACAGTCAGGTGGGTGGACCTCTTCCATCAATCCTCTGGCTTCTGCTGCTTAACTGAGGGGGACGTGAGGAGGACCTTAATGGCAGCCAGGGACATTTTAAAAAAACTTTTAAGAGTTATTTTGGGGGCTTGGGGGAAGGGGTTGGGTGCCATCTCAGACCTTTGGGCTCCAGAAGCCCAAAAGGTTTGGAATGGCAAATGGGGACTCACTCCTGGGTTGTCCAAGAACTACCCGGAAGCGAGTCCCCACAGACCCAATACCTCAATAGACCCAGTTATTTCAGGAAGTCCTGGATCTAATGGGGTATTTAATTAATTCAGAATCACCGAGGTTATTGAGACTTAATTCGTCCCACGTTTTGGGCCTGTCTGGATGAGCCCAGAGTGGTAGAGTGGTTTGAGTATTGGACTGGGATTTCAGGAGACTAAGATTCAAATTCCCACTCAGCCATGGAAACCATTCTCCAGCCTTGGAGGAATGCAATGGCAAACCTCCTCAGAGTAAATCTGGCCAAGAAACCCTATGATAAATCAGATCCAATTGGAAGGCATGCAGAAATAAAATTAATACTGCCAACAAGAATTGTTTCCCACTCCAACTGATTCTACACCACCAGTATTGTTTGATACTGATGTCACTATTTCAAAATAGCTAAGAGAAGCTGATGGAAATGATGGTACTCTCTTCTATCATTCCAAGCATAACAGGATTAGCAGTTGAATCTAGATTTTTCATTACTGACAATGGCAAAACCTGAAATGTTCTTTTCAAGAAGTATAAATATAATGGCATGCTAACTCCATCCATAACTGACCAGCATCAGGGTTATATTTCAAAACTACAGCATTATCCTACCAGTGGATATGCTTTGACATGTTACCATATTCATTCTTAAAAGTCACTTTCCTCTATTGCATGCAAATGAAGCATGCTGTTTTAGGAGACAGGGAATAACTATGCGGCACACAATTCCTCCAACACCTTGCTGCTATCACTTATGACCTGCTGCTTGAGGTGACCACCTCACCTTGGCCTTAATAATAAGAATGACAAAGAGCAAGGAAAGACGCTTGGCTTCCATCTTATTTTTGTTGCAGAGGCCTTTCCGGTATATGAGAGTCACTTTCTGGACTCACAGCATGCATATTTCTCTTTTAAGCAGGAGCAGGCCAGGTACAAGCATGGGGATCAAGAATGCCCTTAAATTCACACCTTGAAAATAACAGATCCCCTATGATCTTGGATGTTAAGCAGGGTCAGATATGGTTGGTACTTGAATTGAAGATCACCAAGGAATGCCAGGTATATTTCAGAGACGGCAACTGGCAAAACCACTTCTGAGTATTTGTTGTGGTCCACGCTCTTGTTACATCAAGAATAGACTACTGCAACATGCTCTATGTGGGGTTGCCTTTAAAGACTGTTCAGAAGCTTCAAGTGGTCCAATGAGTGGCAGTCAGAGTTCTCATCGGAGTGGGGCACAGGGAGCACACAACCCCCTGTTACGACAGCTCCA
This sequence comes from Anolis carolinensis, assembly GCF_035594765.1. Taxonomy (NCBI): domain Eukaryota; kingdom Metazoa; phylum Chordata; class Lepidosauria; order Squamata; family Anolidae; genus Anolis; species Anolis carolinensis. The sequence continues at coordinate 248,330,571 of NC_085841.1, forward strand.
CTGGTTGCTTGTCTGCTACCAAGCACAATTCAAAGTGCTGGCTTTAGCCTATAAAGCTCTAAATGGTTCTGGCCCAGTTAATCTGTCTGAACCTATCTCCCTCTATGAACCATCTTAGAGGTTAAGATCTTCTGAGGAGGCCCTGCTCTTGGTCCCACCCCCTGCGCAGGTGCAGTTGGTGGGAACGAGGAACAGCCTTCTCAGAGGAATTAGATCAGCCTCCCCCCTCCTAATCTTCAGAAAGAAACTGAAGACATGGCTTTGGCTTTTGATATCAATTCAGTGCAATAAGGAAAGATACAATAAGGAAATATGCAATCATGACTGGAATGGCTTCTTGACTGAGATGTCGGATTATGTGGTTCTTGCTAATATATTTTTTTAATGTTTTAGGCTTTTAATGTTATCTGTTTATTTTATCATATGTTTGTTCAATGTTTTATGGCATCAAATTGTTGCCTATTGTAAAGCTGCTCTGAGGTCCCTTCAGGGCGAGAAGGGCGGGTTATAAATGCTGTAAATAAATAAACGCTTCTGAGATTCATGGCATCACCATTAGTTTGCCAGGTGGTTTGAAGGAATGGATGAGAGTATGAATACAGAGTCAGAAGTAAAGTACCAAGTTCAATGAAGCTTACTACCAATACTACTAAGCAACTACATTAGAGTCTCACTTATCCAAGCTTCGCTTATCCAAGCTTCTGGATTATCCAAGCCATTTTTGTAGTCAATGTTTTCAATACATCGTGATATTTTGGTGCTAAATTCATAAATACAGTAATTACAACATAACATTACTGTGTATTGAACTACTTTTTTGGTCAAATTTGTTGTATAACATGATGTTTTGGTGCTTAATTTGTAAAATCATAACCTAATTTGATGTTTAATAGGCTTTTCCTTCATCCCTCCTTATTATCCAAGATATTCGCTTATCCAAGCTTCTGCCGGCCCGTTTAGCTTGGATAAGTGAGACTCTACTGTATTTATTTATTTTGTATTCTAACTTTCTCCCAGTATTGCATCCTAAATGATTGCAGTCATGGCTCAGAAGCCTAATTGTGAGAGATTATGAGTTCTGCGTTTATTTATTTCTCCTGGATGTCTTGTCTGTGTTTATGAATCAGTTTCTAACAAAAACATTAGCTTTTTTCCAGTATGGATTATATGAAAATCAAGATCTAAATGCCTGTCTTTTTCCTCAGGGTGAAGATAGAGATTCTCTTTGGTAGTATGGCTATGAGCTCTTTCATTACAAAACTCACCACTATGTTCCTTGTGTGTTGCCTCTTAAAAATCGTGAAAGTCTCTAAGCCAATAAAAAAAAATCTTACTTCAGTCACATTTTTAATGCCTTTCCTCATGCAACATTCTAATGTATGCCTTAAAATTCCCATAAATAATGCAGGCGTAGGGGTCTGAAGGAGGTTATAAAAGGAAGGAATCCAGAGAGCTTCAACTGGTCTACATTTGGCAGCTTGGACTTCTCAGGTGCCAGCCGTTTCCCATCCAGTTCCAGGCCGTTCTGTTTACACCACTCCATCTTGGCTTTTGAAGATACAAAAAATTCCAAGTGCCTTGAAGTGTGATGAGAAGCTCAGATCACTAAGAGGCATAGGCATCTGTGAGACATTTTGATGCCTTCTCCAAGCGCTGTCTGTTTGTTTGTTTGTTGCTGCACTTTCATTAAAGTTGTATTAGATCCGGAACTGCAGTGGACTTTATTGGTATTTTTTAGAACTTCAGGGTTATACTTTCACTGAGCACTTTGTAAAAATCTTTGAAAGAGTTCTGTCTTCGCTGGTCCTTGTGGAGGCATCCATAAGAGGTTAGCATGAGAGATCAAGAAATGCAACATATTGTCTTGTACAATTGTGTGTGCATGTGTGTGTGATTTATCTGGAACTTGTTTGTGATGAAAACTAAAATCATAGGTTATAGTCAGATGCAGGTGAGGAAGGAAAAAACCTGGGTCCAAGGGCCAATTAAATACTTGAGAACAATCAACTAATTTATTCTGAACACATTGAAGAGTTGGTTGAGGTTTGATGTTAGCAAAAGGGTCTCCTGTGAACAATAAAGTAGCAAGCTGGAAAGGAACATCATCAGAATAGGTAAAGGTTTTCTCCTGACATTAAGTCTACTTGTGTCTGACTCTGGGGGTTGGTGCTCATCTCCATTTCTAAGCCAAAGAGCCGGTGTTGTCCATAGACGCCTCCAAGGTCATGTGGCCAGCATGACTGCATGGAGCACCATTACCTTCCTGCCAGAGCGGTACCTATTGATCTATTCACATTTGCATGTTTTCGAACTGCTAGGTTGGCAGAAGCTGGGGCTAATAGCGGGAGCTCACCCCGCTCCCCAAATTCGAACCTCTGAGCTTTCAGTCAGCAAGTTCATTAGCTCAGTGGTTTAACCCAGAATAATATGTTTTGCTTCACTTCCATGCTCAGGGAATTGCACCTGCCTTAGAAAACAGGCCACACTTTTCCATGTTGTGTTTTTCACACTTTACTCTGGAAGTAGCCTGCTGGTTCTCTTTGAGCTAAAGTATATATCAATTCAGCTATTGCACCAATTAGAGTAGGCCTATGAAAAGCCCCATTCTCTTCTCTCCCCACTTTGAAGGCAAGTGTGTTTTGAAGGATCTCGACTGCATAAGGGCAAAAACATATATTAAACTGTCAGGAAGAATGTGTGGTATTCACATTTTCTTTCAAAAAAGAAATGCCCCGCTTGTTTTCTTTCGGTGCTGAAGCAGACAGAAAGCTTCCCCTGTCCTGCTCCAGGAAATTGGGGCAGGGTTGTTTTCTTTGCCATTTGCTAGCTCATAATTTTAAAAGGGAAAAAAACACTCTTGGTATTTTGAAATTAGCAAAAAAAAAAGTTCTCAGCAGGCAACACATCTTCTGTAAGTCAGGGCATTCCTGTTACTTCTTATTTAAATCAAATATTTACTTTACAAATGGGAGGGGGTGTGAGCAACCTGGGCCCCCTGAAATGTTACAACTACTATTCCCATCATACCCAGTTAACATGCCCAACTATCATGGATGAAGGAACCTGCTATTTTGATCATCCAGAGCAGTGGTTCTCAACCTGTGGGTCCCCAGGTGTTTTGGCCTACAACTTCTAGAATCCCAGCCAGTTTAACAGCTGTTAAGATTTCTAGGAGTTGAAGGCTAAAACATCTGGGGACCCACAGGTTGAGAACCACTGATCTAGAAAGCATGAGGTTGCTTACCTCTCCTCTAGAAATATATTTCTTATAGAGGTAGACACTTGCTAAGGCAACAGAAATGCTTCTGAGATGCCAACTCTTGCCCATCTGTCTCTTCTTCTGTTCTTCCTTATCTAGTTAAACACATTATGAGTTCATCTACACTGTAGATTTAATGCAGTTTGACACCACTTTAACTGCCATGGAATAGATGAGCTAGACAAAAAAAAAGGCAAAAGAAAAGAAAGTGGCATTCCATTGTGCAAATCAAAGAACATTTGCATGACACTGGATGTTGCCCGTGGTGTTTCAAACCATATACAGACAATAGCAGGCAGTATAGGCAGTTCTGAGCTAGATAAGGGGTACTATGCCCTAACTAGGAAATTCATAACCTAGTTGTGTTTTCAACTAGGAACAGGTTACTTTTAAACTTTAACTCCAAAATTAGCTGCCATCTACACAGAATCATAAAATAACAAAGTTGGAAGAGACCACATGGGTCATCCAGTTCAATCCCCTGCCATGCAAAGGCCACCCAGCCTCTATTTAAAAGCTATTGAAAAGTGGAGGAAGGAGCCTCCACCACACTCCAAGACAGAAAATTCCACTGCTGAATAGCTCTAACAGTCAGGAGGTTCTTCCTACTGTTCAAGTGGAATATCCTTTTCTGTAATTAGAACCCATTGCTCCAAGTCTTGGTTTCCAGGGCAGCAGAAAACCAGTCTACTCCCTCTTCCTCATGACATCTTTTCACATATTTATACATGACTATCATGTCTCCTCTCAACTTTCTCTTCTGTAGGCTAAACATACCCAGCTCTTTAAGACGCTCGTCATAGGGCATGATCTCCAGACCTTTGATAATTTTAGTCACCCTTCTCTGGACACCTTCCAGTTTGTCAATATCTCTTTTGAACTGGGGTGCCCAGAATTGGATACAGTATTCCAGGTAAAGTCTGACTAAAGCAGAATAGAGAGGCACCATGACTTCCCTCGATCTAGACCAGTAGTACTCAACCTGTGGGTCCCCAGTGGACCTACAACTCCAGAAATCCCAGCCAATTTACCAGCTTTTCGGATTTCTTGGAGTTGAAGACCAAAACATCTGGAGACCTACAGGTTGAAAACCACTGATCTAGTAGACACTAGACACTTTTGATGCAGCCCAAAATCCCATTGGCTTAACATTGTTAAGGTTAACATTTGCTTGCTAACAACACACTAATTCATAGTTTCTATGTTTTCTGATTCCCCGTTTGTTTGCCTTATCATACTCATTCTCTTCCTGCATCACTTTTAACTCACAACCATTCTTGGTACTGCTCTTGCTTTCCACAAGTAATTGGTGAGCAACCTTACTTGTACAGTAGAGTCTCGCTTATCCAAGCTTCTGGATTATCCAAGCCATTTTTGTAGTCAATGTTTTCAATATATCGTGATATTTTGGTGCTAAATTCATAAATACAGTAATTACAACATAACATTACTGCGTATTGAACTACTTCTTCTGTCAAATTTGTTGTATAACATGATGTTTTGGTGCTTAATTTGTAAAATCATAACCTAATTTGATGTTCAATAGGCTTTTCCTTAATCCCTCCTTATTATCCAAGATATTCACTTATTCAAGCTTCTGCCAGCCTGTTTAGCTTGGATAAGTGAGACTCTACTGTATTTGGTTTTACAAAGTAGATTTGACCATATTTTTCTTCTATACCCTGTTGGTGTCTGTGACACTGCTTGTTATTCAACTTCTATTTTGGCACCTTGACGATTCAACTTGTGAGATCCAGTACAATCTCCCACATTTCCCAGCAAAACTAGTCACATAAGAATGAAAAACCTATAAGGGTTTTCAATTCCACTGTTGACAAATATACATTTTTCAGTGGGAGTGCAATCAAACACATGATGACGTCTTGATACAAACCAGACTAGATTAAGTCAAGGCTGCTCTCTCCCAGAATTGCTTCACCCCCACCCAAAAAAACCCTCCCTTTTAGAGAGAAATTAAGTCCACTATTTCAAGCCTACCCACAAAGTCCTTGAACTTTCAAGAAATGTTAGCAGATGTTCATTAATGCACAGGCAACTGGAGGATTGGAGGCGTTTGCTGGTGATCCATGTTATGAATAAATGTTTTTAAGTCTCTATAGGGGAATAGCACTTCTGTTCCAAAGCCAGTTGGCTACATATTACTGAAAGGGATGGCTGGGAAAGGGGTTAGGCTGAACAGTTTTGGGTCTGTAATTGTTATTATTATTATGAGGATGTATGCATGTTTGTGTTTCTCAATTAGAAAAGTCAGCTGCCCAAAACATATGGAAATTTACTCACATTAACCCCCAGCCACCCTGTATGTAATGAAAAGGAAATATTTTGGTGAGAATAATGATTTTGGGTTATAGGGGAAATTTGTAAAGGGAAAAAAGTTCCGTTCCCACTCTAAATTTCTGCCCTCCCCCAGACCAATCCCTTGCATAAGAATGCCAAGGTCATACTGACTGCTCTTGGTGTAGCACTTAATCTACACCAGAGACCTTCTAGAGCTAACCCTTTTTATAAAGGGAAAACAGCTCTAGATGTTGAGCTAGCATTACTACAGGAATCTTCTTGCAGACTTACATTGGTATCACAAGGTGTTGAAATACAAGAGTAACATACAAGGAGGTATCCAGTATCACTTTATGTAATTATTTTATTACATGATTTCAGCTCCTGCAAGAACTGCAGGTTCGGAGCTCAGCATGCAAAGCTGGGGCTTGTAGTTTAGGGAAGGTCCTTTAAACTGCTCAGCCAGACAGGATCTCGGCCTCACTAAAAACTACAAACTCCAGAATTCTGCAGGAGGCAGAAACCAGATGTAAAGTGGATCCATGTTGGAGTTGTTATGAGGCTGCCAGATGAAAATATTTGAGGGGCTGGCTCTGCCCATGCTGACATAGAATAAGATAATAGGATTTGCCCTATATCAATGTCATCTTCCTTGCAGCAGGAGCTGGTAAGAATTAAATCCACACCTCCGCCATTTGTTTACTTTTCGTACAACATCAGAAGGAGACTCCCTTGAGAGCCACAGTAGTAATCCAGGCATATAGAATCAGTCAGTTTGAGACCTTTTATACAAAGGTTGGGAATTTTTGAGTCCTCAATATAATGTTGGAGTGCAACTCCCAGCTGGTCTAGTCATCCTAAGGCAAGCAATGGTGATGGATGCTAGAAGTTGGAGTCCAACACTTTCTGAAGGGCCATACAGCCCTCTCCTCCACTCTAAAAGTAAAGGACCTAACTACCTCGTCCATCCTACTTAGGGAGACAAGAAGAGCCTTCAATAAACTACAAGAATACTCACAAAAATAGCAGAAATGTAGCCAACCATAAAATGTGGAACCCAAACATAGATATGGCACCCAGGAGGCGAATGTAACTCACTTAACATGGTTACTTTACCAGGTGCAAATGGACAGGAATTTGAAGAAATCTGAAGCAAAAAAGCTTTGCGCACTAAGAAGACAGTAGCCACTGGATTCTCCAGTTTTTATACTTAAGTGAAGTTAGGTGAATGAAAGCATCTCAGTCCTAAAGAAGACCAACATGACCTGATGAGTTTAAAATACTTTCCCTTCTTCCCAGTTTTAATGTTACAAGGAAATTAGTTTCTCTTAAGCAGAGGAGTACTTCAGTCTTCAAGCCTGGATAGTGGACATTAATGACAGCTGATTGAAGTGGATCATCAATAGCAGGCACATACATATGCACACATATACACAAACACACCAGTCAATTTGCAGAACACACAATGCTGCCCTAATTATATTGGCATCTAAGGAAGAAAAGTCCTACGTGTTTCTGCCTGAGAATAAAAACACAGTAATCCCATAATTACATTGAGTTGAGAAACTTCTATTTGCCACATCTTCATAACACCCTGAATCATCTCCAAGGGATAATGCTCTGCCTCTGACTAGCGACAGTGACAGCCTTGCTAGGCATTGGCTACTCCATGGATGCATCATGAGAAGGAGGTGTTGGCTAATCCTTTCCCCCTCCAGTGTATCATCTACTTCTGAAAGGGATATCCCTCATGGAAATTGACTGCCAATTATCTGACTCAGCACAAGACAGCTTGTTATTTTCTCACATGTCTGACTGGGGTGAGTTTTGAGGTCAACGGGAAGAAAACTGCAATCTCAACCAAGATGACTTTTGGCTGACCTGGGCCAGCCCAAATCAACCATGGCAATATAGGAATTCCTATGTTGCTGTAGCTGGACAACATTCTTTCCCATTGCACACTGTGCTGGATACCAATTTGGCCATCTGGATATCAACAATTTTCTTTTTCTTGTTTAGTTTTCCAGGGAATGTATTGGCATTGTATCTTCCTTTTTCAACAACACACAACTTGGCAATTCTAATAGCCCCAGATGCAATATAAGCAAGCAGGCAGACAGGCAGAAGTAGTGTCATATAAAACAATAAGCAAACGTACAAAAAAGCTCCACCTCCCAAATTTCCTGTTTTAATTATCACAGATGATTGCTTAATTCAAGAGAGATAAGCACATGGGAGCCATAGGCGTGTGTTCTTAATTTATAGCTTAAGGATATAATTCACTCTTATATTGGATTGAGAATAGGTGGGGGAGGTTTTGATTGTGGGAAGTGATTTTGAAAAATGGTTGGAATTTTACATCAACATATATTTATCCAAGTAGCCAAGTAACTTCTGGCCCAGTCCCCCAAAATCTGATGAAAACACTTTTCAACTATGCTTGTCAGCAGAATAATACATCTTTCTTGAACCTAAAAGCATCTGTGTTAATAAATACAGGGCATTTTGAGGATCAATCTTTTTATACCTTTACTTTTAGAAGGCAAAGAGAAACCTCCTAGGACCAAATCCTGCCAAGGAAACTCATGATAGGTCTGACTTAAGGCTGCCATAAGTTGGAAATGACTTCAAAGCACACAAAAAGAAAGCTGATACAGGATTCCAGCCTATATATGTATTATGTACATCAACTGAACTAATATACAAGCAGTCCCCAAGTGATGAACAAGATAGGTTCTGTAGGTTTGTTCTTAAGTTGAATTTGTAAGTCAGAACTAGTGTGTGTGTGTGTGTGTGTGCGTGTGCGCGCGCGCGTGTGTATGGTTTGGATAGCATAGGGAAGGGTTAACACCCCTGTGGTGTTTGTTTTACTGTTTGTGTCCTTGTTCAGAATATTTAATCTCACTTTTTATCTTTATGATAATTGGATTTTGAAAATTTTGGTTGTTGTGGAAACAAGGATTGGTGAGAATGCCCGAATGGAGACCCCCTTTCCCTATGATATCTGTTTCATGAGTGAATTTCCCTTCCTAGGAGTAGATTGTCCTCACTTCCTGTTGTCTCACCTCCATTCTTAAGTATGAGTCATTTGCAAGCCAGATGTTTGTAACTCAGGAACTTCCTGCATTACCATCTCAGAAGCCAAGAAATAGAATTGATCAACACCTAGCACAGTCTATCTGGTGACCTGAAGGTAAAGTCCCTTCAGTTTCACAACCTCATCACATAAGGTACTATTTGGCAGCATGTGCCTATTCACCAACACTTTTGTGACAGAGCCCACTGGCTCCCATCCCATGGCGTAGAGCAATTTCTGGTAGGGCTCAGTCGCAAAAGTATTAACACATGCCACCATCGTGGCAACACGGGAGGCTTCCCATGTTGCATTGGATCAATGAGGGAAAGCTGGGTGGCTAACGCTTCCCCCCTTCCATGGGATGGGGCAATGAGTGAGTTGGGTGATGTGGGTCTTGGGGTGACGGGTTCCCCACTCCCCACCCTCCGATAGGCTCTGCCGGATTCGCCATGATGAGAGTGATTCTGGCTGCAAGTCTGATGAGGTTGCCAGAGGGAGCAACAAAGCACTATATGTTGTCCCTGGACTTCGGGTTACGTATCTCTTTCCTAAACTGGTTTTTTGAAAACCACTTTCTTGCTATCTGGACATTGAAGTGCTAAATCCAAAAGTATACACAAATTATACAATTGGCTGTAGAACTACCCAAGAGAGAACCGTATTTCCAACCAACAGGACTTTCTAAACAAGAATAGAAACCCAGGGGATGGAAATGGGAGGTCCAGTAATGTGAGTCATTCATGCAGCAGTATTTTGTGCATAACAGATCTCCATTTTTGCACTCCTCCTTCCCTGGATGGTAGCCAATGTGCAGATAACAGGAATAAAATTTAATAGGTTCTGACATCCTTCCTATTTAGTTTCATAAAAAGACAATGATATAAGTTGTCCAGCTGTTACTGTCATGTGGTACTGTTACTATCAATTCATTCTCCGAACTTCCACACATACCAGTGTAGCACAGGATATTGATTGGTGAACAGAGTATTCACAGGGAGAGGCTTTCTCATTCTCACACAACTCTGCATTTCCTGTTTGCAGCTGGGATTGCCTCCCAAAGCAGTTGTCATGTTCTTGTGGTGTTTCTGGCTAGGAAAGAAGCATAGCAAAAGTTTCCTTCCAAATTCATTTTCCAGCAGCAGGCTTAGAAAGACTGTGTGGTTCAGAGATGAATCCAAAAGTATGCAAGCCTGTACAAACCCAAATTGTGGTTGACTCGACATTTCCAAAACTGGATTTGTCCTGCTTGCTGCTGAAAAACATGGTTATGTTCTAGATTGGAGTTGTCCTCAGAAATGACCTCAGGTTTCTGTGTCTAAAGTTACAAAAAAGTGAAGATCGGAAAGCTCAGGATTTGAGTGAAAAGACAAACTAGGATTTTCCAGATGTGTTGAACTAAAGTTCCCACCAAACTCCATGAATATGGCTACATTATATGGGATCAATGAGACATCGAGGAGAAAGCACCAACTTGGAAAGACTGATCTATTCTCTTCTAGCAAATGGAGTGCAGGAAATTAGTTGAATAGGCCTGTGGCCAAAGGGTGAAAGACATGGAATAGGTATACATTGAAATGCTAAGACAGTGGTTCTCAACCTGTGTATCCCCAGATTTTTTGGCCTTCAAGCCCCAGAAATCCTAACAGCTGGTAAACTGGCTGGGATTTCTGGGAGTTGTAAGCCAAAACACCTGGGAACCTACAGGATGAGAACCACTGTGTTAAGGGGTTTGTTTATGTATTAACACTGGTTGAAATTCTACATCACTAATATAGTTATATAGGATATCAGTCTCTATAAATATATGATATATATATTGTGGGTCAGCAAAAGGTCTCTGGAGAAGATAAGAGAAAGATCCTTGGGCCCACTTGATAGCATAAGAGTATACATTGATTTAACCATCCTTCTCAGTACTTTTAAACCTTGCCCAATCTAGTGCCTATTTTTAAAAAAACAAATGTACCTCACAAACTCTGAGGATGCCTGCCATAGATGTGAGCAAAAGTCAGGAGAGAATGCTACTGGAACATGGCCATATAGCCTGGAAAATGCACAACAACCCAGCGACTCCGGCCATGAAAGCCTTCAACAACACATAAAATAAATGTAGTTTCCGATGAAATCTCCATCTTGTAATTGAAAATTAATGAATGAATTAATGAATTAATGAATGCATTACTCAAAATTAATTAAATCCAATAAAAAGAAGCAATAAATATTTCAAGTATTGTTGTTGCTAGCCCCTTTGTTCATTAGGAACTTTATTGCTTTAATAGTAATAATAATAATAATAATAATAATAATAATAATAATAATAATAATAATATACTTTATTTATATTCCACTATATCTCCCTGAGGGGACTCAGAGAAGATCACAGAATACATATAGGGTAAACATTCAGTGCTGTTATACAATTAACAACAAAGGCAGACAGCACACAGAGGTAAGGCTTCCTTCTTTTTTCATCTCTGGCATCTGGAGGCTGTGCTCGACTCAACCATGGGGAGGTGTTGTCACTCTATTTTTCCACGCCGAGGACAACGCCTTTCTGACAATTGCTGGCATGTCTTCTTCTGGGGCACATTCTACCTCCCCACCAAAGCGGTACCTATTTATCTACTCACATTGCTGTTTTCGAACTTCTAGGTAAGCAGGAGCTGGGGCTGACAGCAGGAGCTCACCCTGACCCGAAGCTTGAACTACTGACCTTCCAGTCAGCAAGATTTTCTGTAGCTGGTGATTTCACCCGCTGTGCTAACCACGGTCCCAAGTAAAGCTTTACTGCTTCCAATTTGAGTAGAACTGTCTATGTTTATTTGAAAAAAGAAGGCAACTAACCAAGACAGAAGTATCACATCTGGGTCCAAGATTTCCTTAATTTCAAATGACAGTAAGCAAAATCTAAATACTAGAAGCTGACTAAAGAAAGAGAAGATTTGGGGTCCAGTGTCCACTAGAGATCTGCTTTCCAGTTCTCCAGGTAAGCTAATAACAGGAGGACATGATGGAATCTCAACTCCACTCTTTTTGCTTTCCTTGTTAATTAATGAGTTAAGGAGCCCTCTTAGGCAATCCCTTTGATCTTTCTTTAATGCTAGAAGATAAATTGGCTATCAGAGATTGCTTCCAGCAGGTAAAATATCTATTGTTATTTCCTTTCCCCACAGAGCCTGCTAGGTGGACCACATAAAACCAGAAGTATGTGTGTGCATTTGTAGTTTAAGGTTTGACTGGAGCTTTCCATGGTTTAAATACTGTAGCTCAGAAAATGTGTACAGTATGTTTTAAGCAGGTTTCAATGGAGTTTGGACTCATGGGTATAATGCAAACATGCCATGACCAGGAGGTTGTTGGATTTGTTGGAAATCTCTGAATGCTAACTTTATGATATAATTCTTTTAACCAGTTTTATAGTAAGTAGTTGTCTTGCCTTGGTGTGGAAATGAAAGCTTTCTCAATGGACACTGAAACTGGATACATATCCTGACTGCTGTCACTTCATCCCACCTTCTGCAAACCAGATTGTCCTGTAAACAAAAGCAGTCAAAGCAATTTGATACTGCTGATTGTTTTACTAAATGTAAATGGAAGTGAGGTGGTTGAGGGAAGAGAGTTAGTTTTAAGGGGAACCTGGAAACAGTTTGTGTCACAAGATCCTCTATACAAAGTATATATGTGTTTGTGAATACGGTTTGTGGGTACATATAATGAATGTATAATTAAGAGGCAAAGCATTTGCTCAGACCAATCAGAAAAGGCCATAAAATACAAATGAGCATCCTGCCTTTTTTAATGGTTGCATAAAGAGTTGATGTTCCAGGTGGATGCTGCTGTTGGCGTGATAGTTTAACAAACGTATAAAATTAATCCTTGGTGACAACCAAGCACTGACACCTTATTCCAGCAGTGATTTCCCCCCACATGGCAGGCACGATGCATGTGCCGAACAGCTGTCCTCTGTGGAAGTTCTTCCAGAATGTGCTTCATGTGGGAAACCAAAAGGAGATCCATTGTTCTGTCTTCCATGCACTGATGAAACCCACACGGGTTTCCGCTCAAGGAATTTGTTTGGGCTTCCAGATGAGATCTGCATTTCTGTTCTTAAAAATATGTGTGCAAGAAAGGATGTAGTGATGTTGCAGAGTGAACGGGCAGGCAGCTTTTCTGTCACAGAATCAGGAAAAATCTTTGGCCCATTTAACACCTTTTTTTACAAGATGAAGAAGACTTCTGCTCAATATTACATCCCCCCCCCCCTCTCTCAATACTAGAATCCAGGGCTATCTATTGAAGCTAAACAGTTCAGGACAGATAAACAGAAAGTCTATGACTATCCTGGGTTCTCTGCCATTAATCCAACTTTGCTCCACTTTAAGCAAATACTCTGAGGTTTACAGTATTTATATTCACACAGCACATAAGAATTATCTAACTAAATTTTAAAAAAACCTTTTGAACTCACTTCAAATCTAGCCGTGAAGGTTGAGACATACAGCGACTTTCGGTGACTATCCTAGGTTCTCTGCCATTAATCCAACTTTGCTCCATTTTAAGCAAATACTCTGGAGTTTGCAGAAAATTCCGAAATGTCCCAGAACATCATGGCCATCTAGACAGTGGTATCAGGTGCGCTTCAGCCTGTTCCAATACCCAACTGGGCACCACCACCATTATTCTTTCCTTGCATTCATCAGAGCAAGGGATGGCTCACGCCCATGTTGTTGCCATTTATTATTATTATTATTTACAGTATTTATATTCTGTCCTTCTCACCTCAAAGGGGAATCAGGGTGGATCACAATGCACACATACACGGCAAACATTCAGTGCTGTTTAGACATACAGGGAAGAAAGAGAGATAGAGGTATTTCGGCATTTTCCAACTTCGGAGCCTGGAGGTTATGCTTGATTCCGGCCACCGGGGGGGGGGGCTGTCACTCCATCTGCTATGGTAATGTGCCCTTTTTGATCCAGAGTTTTTCCCTCCTTGTTCTTTGATCTCAGGCATTTTTATGATGTCATAAAATACTTCCCTGCTTTTAAGCGGTGCCTAATTTCTCTACTCATAACTCAGCTGTTTTCAAACTGCTTAGGTGGACAGTGAGCTAGGCTAATGATTAGGTGCTCAATCTGACTCGAGATTCGAACTCGACAATCTTCTGGTCGGCAGTGATCTGTTGCTGCTGGTGATTAATCAGCTGTGCTACAAGCCGGCCCTGAGTGCCATGAGTGCCATTGTGTTTTCATTGGCTGATGTTAGAGCATCCATACAACTACAAGAAGGAGTGGGTCACTCAACTGGGTTGATCACGTGGGCACCCCATTTTAACCTCAGCAGTCATAACAGTTGATAGCCAGGCACTCACAGGGAGCTCCAGGAATAGCAGCAGCAATATAGGGAGAAGGAGACAGGCCAACATGTGGGTGGGCTGGATGTTTGGACACATGGCTGATTTAGCCATTGCATGTTGGATCTGCGGGATTGTGGGGCACAAATACCCCAGAGTAATTTGTTCTTTTCTTTTACATTGAACTGGGACCGGAAAGAGTAATTAGGGATGGATAAATTTGATTTGCCTCATATCATTTTGGCATTTTTTCAAAGCAAACATCTGATTCTGTCTGATCTTGGAAGATCAGCAGTTAGTATTTAGATAGGAGACCTCCAGTTAGTACTTAGATAAGAGGCCGCCGACAAATACTTGGTACTATAGGCTATATTTCAGAAAAAGGAACTGGTAGAACCACATATGAGTGGCCATAAATCACCAATTGACTTCAAAGCATATGCACATGCACACACATACACACAAATGCCCATTTGTCGTTTTTTGCCCACAAAAAATTAAGTCCACATGAATATTTATAGGCATTTACATGCATATCTGCATATGCATGGTCATTTGCTCCTCCTTTTTCATGCAATATACCTTACTCTATATGATTTGATCATATATGTCTTTTGGGTTCTGCTTTCCATATTGAGCATAACATGTATACATTTTTGCACGGATTTCTTAAAGAACCACTTAGTAAATCCATAGAAGTGCAAAAAGCAAATAATAATTGCATACTGACTGGTATTAGTTTGAGAAGCATACATTTAGTTTCTTTTCCACAGTACAGTACAGTACACTAAACAAACATCTCCCCTAACACACATCTTCTTGCAAAGTAGAACAGATAGCCATTGTAGGTTAGGCCACTTTTTTTTCATTTGAATATTTCCTGAGGAAGGAATATGATTATTACTCTAGTTTAAATCTATGGGGTAGATATGTCCTGAATAATATTTTCTAGTAAGTACTGAAACCGAATTTTTGCATTTGCTGAGCCTCCTAAGCAAATACCTGAATGCTAAAACTTTTCAGCTGCAAACTGCTTGCTTTTTGAACTCAATGAAGCAACTAGAAGCACCTTTATGATTGGACTGTAGGAACAGTGACGAAATGAGCAAGTTGACTGCTCACTCACATGGAAGTACTTGAAGAAAAAAATTACTTGAGTCAAGCTTTTTAGTGCCACCTTGTGGGGAGATGTCATTTTTAATGTTACATTAAAGATCCTACAAAGGGTAGGCCTACAAATCCTAATGCCACCAGATCCTATCTGATCTTGGAAATTAAGCAGGGTCATCTCTGGTTAATATTTGAATGGGGGACTGCCAACAAATCCCAGGTTATGCAAGCTATGTTTCTGAGGAAAGAACTGACAAAACCAGCTCTGAGTATTCCTCTCTTAAGAACACACAATGAAATTCAGGGATCAGAATAAGTCGACAGATGACTTGAAGGCACATACACACAAGGATCTTGGAAGCAAACAGGTTCAAATCTGGTGAGTACTTAAGTGAGGAACCTCCAGGGAATGCCAAGGACTGAAGGCTGTATTTCAGAGGAAGACAGTAGCAAACTGCTTCTGAGTACTCCCTGTCTAAGAAAACCCTGTGAAATTTTTGAAGTTACCACAGGTCAACAAGAAGCCTAATGGCACACATACATACAAAGAGAAAGAGAGAGAGGAGTTTGCAAAAGAATAGGTCACTACTCTTAAAATGCAGACAATGTCAAGCATGCCATAACACAGAACAATGCCACCACCCACAGTTTTCACTTCCAAACAGTAGAATATCCAAATTCAATTGAAAATTAGATCAACTATCAGATCAAGTGATTATTAACTGATTCAATTGCCTATAACATGATTGATGACCAATAGGAGTGTTCTACGTTCTGGAAAATGAAATTCCTGAGGTGCAGCAACTTTCCTACAAAACAGCATGGTATTGTTTCCGAAAGTTGAGCTTGTAGAAGAGGTGATTCCATCTGAATTATGACTTCAGGAGATATTATTTTAGGTTAAAGCTGATGACTGAAATGGTACCCACTGGGTTGGAAATCTACCTTTTAAAGGCATCTAGCTATGTAACCCATGACAAAGCTCACCCCAAAGTAATTTGTTTACTCTTAGTGTTGCCCCCATTCAAAAATAGTAACCTATTATGTTTCTATGTTATTTGAATTTTTTATTTTTATTTAAAAACTGTTTAAACGCCTTTGAGATTAGTGAAGGAATGGCATAACACTTTAAAATTCTCATCACAGTGCGTCCAAAAAGTTTAAATAAGCAGTTAAGAAGCAATGAGAAAGCAACTAGAAAAAGTGTTCTTATAAAACCCTCATTAACTGTTACTTTCGAAATGGAACTTGTAACAACTCTTTATTATTATTATTTTCTGGAAAAGCTATCTGTATCCTCTAGGGCAGGCATACACAACATGCAGCACCTGGGCCACACGTGGCCTGCACAAGCCATTGGTCCAGCCCTTAGAGTGCTATCGGCCACCCACACGCCCACACTGCCCACAGACCACTGCCTGCTGCCAGGAAGGAAGGAGGAAGGGGGAAAAGGAAGAAAGTAGGTAGGAAACAGAGAGGGAAGGAATTCAGAAAGGGCACTGTAATGGTTTGAACCTTGGATTGGGGCTCTGAGCCCACTGGGTGACTTTATTATTATTATATTATTTATTCATTTCTATCCCGCTTTTTCCCATGGATGGGATTCAAAGCGGCTTTTGGCAAATCACACTCTCTCAGCCTCAGAGGAAGACAAAAGCAAATCCCCTTTGAATAAATCTTGACAAGAAGACTCTGGCCCCTTCTACACTGCCATATAATCCAGTTCAAAGCAGATAATCTGGATTTTATATGACAGTGTAGAAGGGGCCTCAGTGATAGAGTCGTCTGAAGGTCCCCCTAAATCTGAAACAATTTGAAGTCACACAAGAACAACAATCCTAATTAATTTTACCTTACTTGGAAAGTGAGATGCTAAAAACCTTTTGCAGCCCCTATCTAATTTTGGCCCCTTATTACCACCAAGTTGTGCAGGCCTAATTATTAATGGTTATGATTTTATCGTATGTTTTAATTTTCATTCATGCGTTTTCTGTATTTGATGTTATTGTATATATGCTTGTTTTGTATTTGTAAGCTGCCCCAAGTCTCTGCGGGGAGATGGAGACGGAGTACAAGAATAAAATTATTATTATTATTATTATTATTATTATTATTATTAGTATTATTAGTATTATTATGCAAGTAATTTTCCATGATTTTAGTACTCCCTGGCATGTTTTAGTCCAAAGGTGGGCTTTTTAAAAATTAAAATGGAAGTGATGTCTACTTACTCTCTTGCCTTGAAGATCCCGGGAAGGGCTTTTTTTGCAGCGGTCCAAACTATTGCTTCTTTAAAATAGGATAGAAAGTTCCCTTCCCTGAAGAGATGCATTAATAATTTGTTATATTTATATAGTACACTAACAGAATGCCCAGTCGATCCCTGGTTTCCAGACTCAGGTACACACACTCAATGGGATTCAGCTTCCTAGTAGGTAATCTGGTCATGTTAAGATGGTCTTTATAGACCACAGCTACAGCACTTCCCTGACTACTTTCCCTCACCTGCTCACTGATGTAGTATCCGGCCGCGAAGGCCTGAGCCCATGTTGGCCCACTATCATTCCCCAGCCAAGTTTCAGTGAAGCATGCCAGGTTGGCCCCTTCATCCTTGAGGAGATTTTAGATAATATGTGTCTCATTCTTAACTGACCTGGCATGATTTAAGAGCAAGGTGAGGTTTGGTGGGTTACCTGGATCACTCTCCAAGTTCCCCAGGCTGGCGGGGTGACTGGAAGGTGAGATAGGTATTCAACCTTTCTCTCCTTCCTCTTTAAGGACATGTGGCCCTGCCATCACCATATCTCCCTTTGCCCTGCTCAACTTGTATTGCTGTCCCAGTTTCCATATACATTGAATTAAAAACAACAGTACTGTACAGGGATAAACAAACAACCAAAAGGAAAAAAGGGAAAAGGCAAAAGACAAATTATAAGACATTAATATGACAACACTTAACACACAGTCAATGGGTGTATTCCTAGCCAATAAGGCTGATTAGCTAGCTAGTCCAGCAGCACCCTACTCCCACCAGCTGCTGCTACTATCGAAGAGGCCTGAAGCATCTAGATTATCTAGAGGAAGTAAAAGTCGTAAAAGTAAAAGTAGCAAAGCTCTGCTGTTGCTAGATTCTGGACTTCTTCTGAGTAGAAGGCAGCCCCAGGCCCATTCCAGCTGGGTGTGACTCAGCAATCTCCAAGGAGGGAGCAATTATAAAGCTGAGTTCACAAGGCCTGGGAGGACTTCTTCTAATTTAATATGTTATATGTTAAATTTGTAGAAAATCAGCTCACCGGGTGGATACTGGTCACTCTGGGACTGCCACACCAGATGGTGGTGAGAGAGCTAGCTGAAGGACTTGGTTGTAGTGAGAAGGCTACCCAAGACCATCTAGTTCAATGGTTCTCTACCTGGGGTCCCCAGATGTTTTTGGCCTTCAACTCCCAGAAATCCTAACAGCTGGTAAACAGGCTGGGATTTTTGAGAGTTGCAGGCCAAAAACATCTGGAGACCCCAGGTTGAGAACCTTTGATCTAGTTAGAAAAAAGTGAACACAGACCTTGCAAAAGGGAAGACAGGATCCGTGTTTGATTGCTTCTGAGTAGGATTCAGGCAAGGGCCATTCCAACAACAGTCATTGCAGCATCTGGATTCTTCAAAGGAAACAGAAAGTCCTAGTAATCCCAACACTATCAGGTTTGTGTCTTGTAAAGGCTCGGTCAGGATAGCAACATTAATTCTAAGCACTGTTGTGGAGATATGTTACTGATCATATTTGTGAGAAGGACTTCTCTCGGTGTCTCCAGACAAGCAGTGTTGTGGAAAATTATCAAGAAAAAATTTGGAGCTGTAATTACACAAACTCTTGAGAACCTGCCCAAAACCCGTTCAGGTCATTAAATTTTCTAGCTTTAAAAACCAACTCTGTCCCTGAAAGATATAGCAAACTTAATTGACTGCCCTGAACTTTGTTGGAGAACTGTCATCCATCCCCACACTAAACTACTGGTGGCCACCCCTGAGAAAGCTCAGTTTCAGAGGCAGGTCAATGTAAGGTCTGTGTTCACTTTTTACTGCATTTATGAGCAAATGTGCTAAGCATGCAATATGGGTTATTTTGTCTGCCTCACTTTGTACAATTGTTTAAGGTTCCTGGTGAGCTGCCAACACACCTCTTATGTGAGCAGTTGTGTCCTATCGCTAACAATGACTGAACTTCCCAGACAGCAAACCTGGAGGAGGAGGAGGAGGAGGAGGAGGAGGAGGAGGAGGAGGAGACGACTATGAGTCATTATCAAAAGGGTTAATGATAGGGGTGTAAGATATTCTCTCTGCAATCTTGGCATGTCTGTAAAGTGGTGGTTGTTAGTTTTATAGGGGTGGAAATAGGATTTTCTTTATAGCTTTGACAGGAACTCCCATCATGGCATAATTATAAAAGTAAAGGTTAGGTGTAATGAATACCATATGTCCCAATAAAACTGCACATACTGACATAAGCCCCTTGTGAGGCCTAGCCAATGGGTATCTATGGGGGGGGGATGTCCAGGTCTGTGTCCATTTATGTTCCAGGAAAAGGAAATCACGCTGTTATATTTAAGGTTCTAAATCTCGAATCCATACTTATCACACATGAGAAACTTGAAGTGGTACTTTGCAATGAATACCACGGGCCATAGACTATATTTCAGAAGAAAGAACTGGTAAAACCACCTCTGACTGTTCCTTGCTGTGATGACCCATGGGCCTTGTAGTCCTGCTCAGGACATTGTAATTCCTGATGAAGAAGAAAACTTGGGTTTTTTACCTTCCCAGTCAGAACTGGATTCCTCTCAGCCAGATCTTTCCCAGGCAGATCTGGGAACCTTGCACCTGCAAGAAAGTTGTCTCCCAGAAGTATGTCAAACAAGCCCAGAGCCTACTTCTCCCGTGTTCTTGCGCCGGGAGTTTTGTAAACAACAGAGAAGTTTGGAATCAGCTTCGCGCAGGAGTGCGAGAATTGCAGCTAAGAATGTAGCCAATTAAGACTGCTTCTCGTGAGAATCTTTAAGGAGTCTAACATCTGGTCTCAGAGTTTAGCTTTCGTTTCTGATTCCCAGAGAACTGCTTCGGTGGGAAAGTTAGACTCTATATAGGTGTTTTACCCGCGTAGTAACTTCGCGGAGTCAATTCGTCAGCCTACGGAGCGAGTTGTGTCTGGACAGCGCGCTCCGATTCAAGCCTCGCTCCTGCTCAAGCCTTGCCCTGCTTTCCAGCCTTCGCCTTGCTTCCCAGCCTTGTTTACCTACGGACCTTGCCTTGTTGGCCAGGACCAATCCTTGCCTTGTTCCACGGATTTTACCAAGTTATTCCACGGACCTTGTTCTTGTTCCTAGCTACCTTGTTCCACGTTTAAGCCTTGTTTCAAGTATCAAGTTATTTCAAGTTATGGACTAAAGGACCTGGTCTATTCCCCTCACTTTGCCTGGCAAAGTGAGTGTTCGGTTATTGGATTACAACTTTGGACCATAATATTTCATATTGGACATTGCTTTTTTGGACTAATTTTGACCTTTCCTGAAAGGTCCGCTTCTGAACTAACTTTTACATTTGTTTTTATTAATCTTATATATTTCCTTAATAAAGATATTAGATAGAATCTGGCCTCTGCGTATGGTTATTGGTGCTCTGTAGCCTGGGTCGTGACAGTTTGACTCCGCCACCCTAAGCACCAATTAACCTCGGCCAGAATGTCTACCGGAACCGTGCCCGGTGGGCAGCCACTGAGCTACACCATCAGCAAGGACGAAGTGGATCGCATCCGCGACAGACTCAACGCCCAGGATGGAGAAATAAAGGGTTTGCGGGAGCGCGGAATCCGCCTCCCGGCCATGGCGTTGCCAACCAAGTTTACTGGAGAAGCTTCCAAGGTTCATGTTTTCCGTCGCCAATGTCAAGCTTATCTAGAGGCCCGTGCTGCCGAGTTTCCCCAAGAAGACATCAAAGTGGCGTGGGTTTACAGTCTTCTAGACGGGCCAGCGGCCAACTGGGCGACGGCACTGTTCGACCAAGCCTCTCCACACCTAAGATCAGCGCAACACTTCTTGGACCACCTCAAGGAGACTTGGGGAATCGAGGACAATTTGGAGGCAGCCGGTCACAAACTCCGTCGCCTTTTCCAAGGAGACAGACCTATGTCTCAGTATATAGCCGAGTTCCGAGTGCTGGCCCACAACACCGGCTGGAACGATGTAGCCCTCAGAGGACAATTCCGGGAGGGTCTCAACATTGAAATGCTGGAAGAAATCTCCAAGGTGGATCCTCCCCAGACCCTCGAGGCACTCATTGATCAATGTTTACGGGCTGAAGTCATGATTGCCAACAGGAAACAGTGGGTTCGAGGCCAGAGCGGTAGAGCCGGGGCAAAACCCCCCGCTCCCGCCAGCGTTCAGCCACGTCCAGTGTGGAGACCCCCACCACCAACCCCATACCCCAGAGGAAGCGAGGAGGTGCCGATGCAGTTGGGCAACGTGCGTCCCAGACTAGATGCCGCCGAGAAGGCCCGTCGTCAACGCTTAAACCTCTGTTGGTACTGCGGGAACGGGGGCCATTTCGCCAGAGAGTGCCCAGCCAAAGGGAAGCCTGCCGCCCGTCTTGCGGCGGCGTCCTCCACGGAGACGAAGGCGTCTGAGCCGACTGGCACACAGCCGGCGGGGGAAGCCAACGACCGGGCGTAGAGAGGCTCGCCAACCCGGTCAAAAAATCCATTCAAGAGCCGCCTACTGGGGTCCTGTTCCTTCTCGTGGTCACCTTATGGTCAGCAAAAAGGGGACCCGTCATGATCCACGCCATGATAGACTCTGGAGCCACCAACAATTTCATTGATAGAGAGTATGCCGACTCTCTGGGATTACAATACCATGATTTCAAGAATGCCCGTGTGGTGCAAGCCATAGACGGCCGCCCCCTCAAGACGGGCCCCGTAAGTCAGTGGTCGGAACCCACCAGGATGTGGATAAGGGAACATATGGAAGAGATTTCCTTCTTTGTTACCGAGGTTCCCCATTTCCCTGTGATTTTGGGAATTCCATGGCTGACTCTCCACGACCCTAACATCTCCTGGTCCAACAGAGAACTGCAGTTTGCTTCACAGTACTGCCAAAACCATTGCCTTGTAGCCAAGGTCTGCCATGCCACAGACACCGAGCCCATCATCACCCTGCCCAAGAAGTACTCCGAGTATTGGGATGTATTCAATGAAAAAGAAGCCGAGAAATTACCCCCACATAGACCTTATGACTGTGCCATTGACCTGGTGGAGGGGGCCCCGATCCCGCGAGGGCATCTATACTCTCTGACTGAACCAGAGCAAGAAGCTCTCAGGGAATTTATAGAGACAAACCTTCGTAAGGGATTCATTAGACCCTCTCAATCCCCAGCCGCCTCCCCAGTGATGTTTGTGAAAAAGAAGTCAGGGGAACTACGCTTGGTGGTGGACTACAGAGCATTGAACAATATCACCAAGCGGAACAGCTATCCCCTGCCCTTAATCTCGGATCTACTGGATCGGCTTCGAGGAGCCAAGGTTTACACCAAACTGGATCTTCGGGGGGCTTACAACTTAGTTCGCATCAGAGAAGGGGACGAGTGGAAGACCGCCTTCCAGACCAAATTCGGATTATTCGAGTCCCGAGTTATGAATTTCGGATTATGCGGAGCTCCCGCAACGTTCCAGCATTTTGTCAATGACATTTTTCAGGACTATCTAGACAGGTTCTTGATAATCTACCTGGACGATTTTTTGGTGTTTTCTAGATCACAATCAGAACATGAGAACCACGTCAAAATGGTGTTACAACGATTGCGGGATCATGGACTTTATGCCAAGCTGGAAAAATGCGCTTTTGATCTACAAGAGGTAGATTTCCTTGGTTACCGCATCTCGCCTCTAGGGCTTTCCATGGATCCAGCCAAGGTTTCAGCAGTATTGGAATGGCGGGCGCCAACTAACAAGAAAGAGGTGCAGCGTTTCTTGGGGTTCGCGAACTATTACCGCAAGTTCATTCCAGATTTTGCCCGCTGGTCTGACCCCATCACTAGCTGCATCCGTGGAAAACAGCCTTTCCGCTGGACTGATCAAGCAGAGAAAGGGTTCCAGCAACTAAAGAAACTATTCACGTCCCAGCCAATTCTACAGCACCCAAATCCTGGAACCCCTTTTGTTGTGCAAGCGGACGCCTCTGATGTGGCAATTGGGGCTGTACTCTTACAACCGGTGGGAGATCACCTCCATCCCTGTGCCTTTTACTCTCGTCAACTAACCACACCAGAGAGGAATTACACCATTTGGGAAAAAGAACTACTGGCCATAAAGGCAGCCTTTGAAACTTGGAGACATTGGCTAGAAGGGGCCAAATTTCCCATTGAAGTCCACACTGATCATCGTAATCTAGAACATCTAAGAACTGCCCGCAAACTGAATCAGAGGCAACAACGTTGGGCTTTATTCTTCGAACGTTTCAACTTCCAGATTCATTACGTGACCCCAGCCCAGACCAAGCAAGCAGACGCCCTGTCACGTAAACCGGAATACGCTGCAGGACGTAAGGAGACCTTTGAATCCCAACTATTACAACCCGAGAACTTTGCCACGCTCACAGTGGGGAACACCAAATCCATTTCCATTGGTTCAACTTCCTCTACTCCAGGACCCATCTGTGCTCAAGAAATCAGGGCTAGTCAGCAAGCAGATGCCTGGGCGCAGGACCAACTTCGCCAAGGTCTGCATTTTCCCTTTTCGCTTAAAGATGGGCTGCTTTGCTATAGAAATCATGTTTATATCCCACCCGGACCGGGCAGGGAAAAAGCGCTTCGTCTGTGTCATGACTGCAAACCAGCAGGACACTTCGGACTATTTAAAACCATGCATCTGATCCTAAGGGATTTTTGGTGGCCCAAGATCCGCAAGGATGTGGAAAAATATGTCAACACCTGCCCAGTATGTCAGCGCTCCAAGATAAGAAGGGAGAAGCCCTCAGGGCTTTTACACCCCCTTCCTACCCCATCTCGCCCATGGGAAATAATTTCTGCGGATTTCATCACTGACCTACCACCTTCCTGTGGATTCACCACGATCTTAGTGGTGGTGGACCTTTTCACCAAGTTAGCCCATTTCATTCCCTACGAAGGCCTCCCCACGGCCAAAGAGACTGCGGATCTATTCCTTCAACATGTTTTCAGACTACATGGATTGCCCAAGAGTTTAGTCACAGACCGTGGATCTCAATTCACCTCTCGTTTTTGGAAGGCACTACAAAAACTATTGGGCATAGACTCTCGCTTATCTTCAGCTCATCATCCCCAAACAGATGGGCAAACGGAGCGCACCAATGCCACTTTAGAGCAGTATCTTCGCTGTTATGTAAACTACCAACAGGACAATTGGGCTTCTCTGTTACCACTGTCAGAGTTTGCCTACAACAATGGAGTTCAAGCTTCTACAAAAGAAACGCCGTTCTTTGCAAACTACGGCTTCCATCCACGTTTCTTTCCCCCTGTCATTGAAACTTCAGAAGTTCCCGCAGCAGAGGATTGGCTGCAGGAACTCACAGCGGTGCAACAACTTTTGCTCCAGCAACTGGACCAAGCCAAGGAGGACTATAAACGCCACGCTGACAAACACCGCCAGCCGGGCCCCGAAATCAAGGTAGGAGATCGGGTTTTTCTGTCCACTCGCTTTCTGCCCTCCCACCGCCCTTGCCGGAAGTTAGATGCCCGTTTCATTGGCCCCTATCCAGTGGTGGCGCAATTAAACCCCGTGACTTTCAAACTCCAACTTCCGCGTTCAATGCGCATTCACCCAGTGTTTCACCGTTCCCTGCTCCTTCCGGCGGATGGTGTGCGTCCTGATACAGACCAACCGGCCCCCCCTCCTGTTTTGATGAATGGGGAGGAGGAGTTCGAGGTTGAGGACATTTTGGATTCTCGCTTTCATCGCCGCCGCCTACAATATCTCATTGACTGGGTGGGTTTTGGCCCTGAGGAACGCTCTTGGGAAGACGCCTCCACAGTCCATGCTCCTGATCTAACCCGCCGCTTTCATCAGACCTATCCCGCCAAGCCGCGACCTCGCGCCTCGGGGAGAGGGCCCCAGTTTGGGAGGGGCCTTGAGGAGGGGGATAGTGTGATGACCCATGGGCCTTGTAGTCCTGCTCAGGACATTGTAATTCCTGATGAAGAAGAAAACTTGGGTTTTTTACCTTCCCAGTCAGAACTGGATTCCTCTCAGCCAGATCTTTCCCAGGCAGATCTGGGAACCTTGCACCTGCAAGAAAGTTGTCTCCCAGAAGTATGTCAAACAAGCCCAGAGCCTACTTCTCCCGTGTTCTTGCGCCGGGAGTTTTGTAAACAACAGAGAAGTTTGGAATCAGCTTCGCGCAGGAGTGCGAGAATTGCAGCTAAGAATGTAGCCAATTAAGACTGCTTCTCGTGAGAATCTTTAAGGAGTCTAACATCTGGTCTCAGAGTTTAGCTTTCGTTTCTGATTCCCAGAGAACTGCTTCGGTGGGAAAGTTAGACTCTATATAGGTGTTTTACCCGCGTAGTAACTTCGCGGAGTCAATTCGTCAGCCTACGGAGCGAGTTGTGTCTGGACAGCGCGCTCCGATTCAAGCCTCGCTCCTGCTCAAGCCTTGCCCTGCTTTCCAGCCTTCGCCTTGCTTCCCAGCCTTGTTTACCTACGGACCTTGCCTTGTTGGCCAGGACCAATCCTTGCCTTGTTCCACGGATTTTACCAAGTTATTCCACGGACCTTGTTCTTGTTCCTAGCTACCTTGTTCCACGTTTAAGCCTTGTTTCAAGTATCAAGTTATTTCAAGTTATGGACTAAAGGACCTGGTCTATTCCCCTCACTTTGCCTGGCAAAGTGAGTGTTCGGTTATTGGATTACAACTTTGGACCATAATATTTCATATTGGACATTGCTTTTTTGGACTAATTTTGACCTTTCCTGAAAGGTCCGCTTCTGAACTAACTTTTACATTTGTTTTTATTAATCTTATATATTTCCTTAATAAAGATATTAGATAGAATCTGGCCTCTGCGTATGGTTATTGGTGCTCTGTAGCCTGGGTCGTGACACTTGCTTAAGAAAACCTTATGGAATTCATGGGATCATCATGAATCAACAGTTGACTTGAAGACACATAGACATGCAAACCCTGATAAATAAAGGCATCGTCAGGTCTGGGCACTAAAATTTTAGACCCTGGGACAATTCCGACCTAAACATGTATTGAGATGACATTTTCACAGCCACTCATATTGGAGTAGCATGTGAACTCTCTCATTTAGCCCAGCTTTTGACTGGCAGATTAAAGAGCCATAGGATTATTTTAACCTGTTTTCAATATAGTATTTTTGTCTTTTAATTGAGCATCTTATTTCTTCTTTTCTATTTTCTTCTCCAAGCTGCAGAAATACTGCAAGTTAGACACAGTCATTTAAAGATGTTTTTAATATAGTATTTTTCTAGCCAATTACGATTTGTTTATATTTTTTTGGTTTTCCCTTCTTCCCATTTCATTAGGCTATTATCGGCCCCAGGCTCCAGAAACAGTCCAGTTCAGAAACTATATAATTAAACATTAGCGGTATACGGCTATTGTTAAAAGACAGCCATGGCAATACACTAAACTCAGTGGTGGCTGGTGACTTTTATATAAGTGGGTAGGTGAATCTGTTCAGATTTTTAGTGTGAATTTTAAAGTTGCTTTCCAAGATGCTGACCACTATGCACATAGGTTGAGCACCTTGGATAATTCCTTAAATACTAAAATCCTGAGCCTATTCACCATCCTACTGACATGAGATTCACTAGACATCACTGTATCAGCTATATCAAAAATCTGGATCAGAGAACAAGACACTGCATTGCTGTGAGTTTACCGGGTTGTATAGCCATGTTCCAGAAGCATTCTCTCCTGACGTTTCTCCCACATCTATGGTAAGCATCCTCAGAGGTTGTGAGGTATATTGGAAACTAGGAAAGTGAGATTTATATATCTGCGGAAGGTCCAAGGTGGGAGAGAGAACTCTTGTCTGTTAGAGGCAAGTGTGAATGTTGCAATTAATCACCTTGATTAACATTCAAAAGCCTTGCCGCTTCAAAGCCTGGCTTCTTCCTGCCTGGGGGAATCCTTTTTTTGGAGGTGTTAACTGGTCCTGATTGTTTCATGTCTGGCATTTTCCTGTTTTCAGAGTGCTGTTCTTTATTTACTGTCCTGATATACAAACCTCACTTGCCTAGTTTCCAATATACCTCACAACCTCTGAGGAAAACTCACAGCAACCTAGTGATTCCAGCCACGAAAGCCTTCAACAACACAAGACACTGAATATTGTGGAACCAAAAATTAGCATCAAATCTGATAGCAAATATTTTTCTGGACTCTTGTGATACAGATAGGGAATCCATACATTATTAACTGAGGAAGAGTTTCAGAGTGATGGACCACGGACAGACCAAATGAATGGCTACATCAAAAAGAGGCAGAAAAGTCTAGAGAAACTGAATTCTCCAAAATTCCTAGTAGAATATCCAAAGTCCTGTAATTACTCGTAAATATCAGTGAAGGCAAACAGTCATTTCTTCAAGGCACTTCTATTTATCTAAAAATGTGTTCTGGAAAACACAAAAATGGTGAACAACCATAAATGAATGTTGAATAGCATGGCTAAAACCAATCATAATAATTTATCATATACATGTTTCAGTTGTGGCACAAGCATGATACAAATAAATGTATGAGTATACAAACATGTATGATTTCAGTAACCATAATTAGTATTTTAAAAATGTTTAAGTTGTCGTAACATGCGCCTTTTGGTGCCAGAAATACAGAGAGGTTCCAGCAATGTTTCTGGAGAAAGAAGTCAATAGTTATTTCGCACCATCAAAAACAAATGTCAGACACAAAACAGGTTCAAAAGGAATCTAGAAATAGAAACAGAAGAAGGGAGGCCCTAGTAAATATAGAGCATCAGCATCACAATGTGTCATGCACAAATCATGATAGTAATTTGAATTTCTGTCTTATTTATGTGTATGGGTTCAATTTTTAAAGCGAGTTGTCCTACATCATGTGCAGAAAAAGCATAGGAACACTCCCTGAAAAAGGGGGATTCATAGTGTTGCCTGAGAAGAGTTTTGTGCTGCACACTTCCTTTAGAATAGAATCATTTCTCTCAAGTTGTTATTGTATTATATTAGACTGAGTCTTTTTGGTTATTCCCAACTAGAGGGGACTCATTGAATCAACTGTTGAATGACAAATCAATATGAACTAAATCCCATTGATCTGTTACCATTCACACTATTATGTTATATTTTAGGTAAAGGTAAAGATTTTCCCCTGACATTAAGTCTCGTTGTGTCCGACTCTGGGTGGTTGGTGCTCATCTTCATTTCTAAGCCAAAGAGCTGGTGTTGTCCATAGACACCTCCAAGGTCATGTGGCCAGCATGACTGCATGGAGCGCTGGAGCGGTATCTACTCACATTTGCATATTTTCAAACTGCTAGGTTGGCAGAAGCTGGGGCTAACAGCAGGAGCTCACCCTGCTCCCCGGATTCGAACCAGTGACTTTTTGATCAGCAAGTTCAGCAGCAGGTTTAATCCGCTGGACCACCGGGGGCTCGTGTTATATTTTAAAGGCATTTATTTATTTATTTATTTATTTACAACATTTATACCCTGCCCTTCTCACCCAAGGGGACTCAGGGCAGCTTACAAAAATTGGCAAAATTTAATGCCCAAAATGTAATCATAAAAACAAAACAATATAAACAGATCTATTATTAACATTGTTAAAACACATTATAAAAACCTTAAAAACGTGTATATATAATTAATTCCATTCATCCGAGATCCTCATGCTTCATCCTTAAATCAGGCCATGTCAACTTTGTCATTTACTCATCAAAAGCTTGGGAACATAACCATGTTTTCACGGCCCTTATATCCCATTTGTCAACTATAGCAGCTTCCAGAACAGTGCTCAGGCAAACAAGCTAGTCTCTCTCCTTGTGCATGGCCATAAAAAAAAGGAAAAGGAGGTCTTGCAAACTAAAATGAAGAATAAGAAATCCAGGAACAAACGTTAGTATTCTTTGGCACATAGACTGGCCAGCTATGAGTCTCACACTTTCAAGGGAGATAGCATCAAACTACTGAGGAGAAGTAAGTTGTTGGTCTTCTGAGGTCTTGCTGCCATCTGCCTGCTTCTTGTCATTCCTGCCACCACGGTTAGATGTAGGATGGCCCAAAGGATGCCCCAGAACACCACAGCTGTTCTCAGACAGATGGTCTGGAAGTTCTTCCTCATGGGGCAGTTTGCTCCAATGGATTTTTCTGGAAAGAGCAAAGAGCTCATACCCAACTCAAAGAGTAAGGGTGGCAGATGCTCTCTCTGACTGCCGTGTCTTCTCCCCTCAATGCCCTCTTCCCAAAATATATAACCAGTCCATTTCTGCAGTGTAAGATGATGACTGAGATGCTGCTTTGCAATTCCTATAAACCTGGTGCTAGTTCAGCTTTACTGGAAGTCACCACACAGGCAGGCTGACGGCATCCAGGCCTATGATGAGAAACAGAAGCCAGAGACACAGTAAGGGATGGAATGAAGGGAATGTCCCTGGCCTCCCGCAAACTTTCCATGGCTGGCTTTGTGGAAGATAACTGTCAGGCTGGGGCGAATCACAGGTGCGAAACTCAGGCACGGTGCTCCCCGGGACGCAGCAATGTGCGCAAAAGTGACCTCTCCTCTTGCTGGGGTCTGCTAAAAATCCACCATTCCCATCATGCACATGGTGTGTCATTTCCCATGAGTGCCTGCCTGTTTCTGCCATCTGCCGTGATTTATTGAAAATGGGCAATGATTAATAGCTTAGTCAATGCCGAATGAAGCCATTTTCTTTCATTTACCTGCTCCCTGACCTCCCTCTGCAGACCCAGACAGGAGCTGGGGAAGTGTATTAATCATGCACTTAAAAATATTTAGAACGGGGAGATTGGCTGGAGGCCCAGACTATTTTTTCCCCTCCCTTTATTTCTGTCTTATAATGGACTCATTTTCTATGGAGAGTGTGTATATGCTAATTGCCAGGTACAACAAGCAGGCGCTTTGAAGTGTAAACGAGCCCCCAGAGATAGTTGGTCTTTGATAGCTAAAATCCACGCTCACTCTGGAGCTTTCTGCCATATTTATATTTAACATCCAACCAACCAACAGTGAGTCTATCAAATATCAAGAGAGGATACAGAATTACTGAGAATATAGAAGATCATTGCCAATGCCTGACCATTGCATGAAAGAAAACCCGATGAGGACATTTATTGACACCTCCTGCTGCCCTTCAGATGTGGTGGACTGCAATTCTCTTCACCTCCAGCCAGCATGAGTACTTAAGAGTGAAAGAGACAACAAAAATGTCCTTCCACATTATGTTATCCCCATTGAGTTGGACACAGAGGAGGACTATTCTGAAAGACTTTGATTGCTACATATGGAAAGGCATTTCCACGACTATTCCGATGCCAAAAGTCATACCAGATGCTGGGAGAATTTCTTTAAAACAGTGTAATATGTTTTTGGTTTTCCCCTGACATTAAGTCTAGTCGTGTCTGACTCTTGGGGTTGGTGCTCATCTCCATTTCTAAGCCAAAGAGCCGGCGTTGTCCATAGACATCTCCAGGGTCATGTGACTGGCATGACTGCATGGAGCACCATTGGCTTCCTGCCAGAGCAGTACCTATTGATCTACTCACATTTGCATGTTTTCAACTGCTACGTTGGCAGAAGCTGGGGCTAGTAGCAGGAGCTAACTCCGCTCACTGAATTCGAACAGCGGACCTTTCGGTCAGCAAGTTCAACAACTCAACGCTTGCTGACCGTTGGGGGCCCTTCTCTCTCTCTCTCTCTCTCTCTCTCTCTCTCTCTCTCCCTCCCTCCCTCCCTCCCTCTCCCTCCCTCTCTTTCTATATATACACACGCACACACACATATGAATGAAAAAGTGGACATACTATATCCCACCCCCCAAATAAAACTGATAGCATGTACCTACACAAGTTTTCCTTGTGTTATATGTAAACTCCAACATTTCACAGATGAAAACTGTGACATGTTTACCCAAGCATTCTCTAGGTGTGGTCAAGACAGCAAACCGTATTGATGAGGAAGAACATACAAGATTGGAGAGTTTTCACGTGTCTTTTTTGCCTGAATTTGAAGAGCAAAATCTCATCTTCTCCTCCCTCCATTGATGAGATAACTTGGGTTCTGACTAATTTTTTGCACATTGAAGGAGGAAGGGGGGACATTGTAAAATGGGCTCTGTCCCTGCCCATTCAGGTCAGTTGGGGATTATTGTTCATTGTATGTTGCCACACAGGAGCCTCGGTGGCGAAGTGTGTTAAAGCACTGAGCTGCTGAACTTGCAGACCGAAAGGTTGCAGGTTCAAATCCTGGGAGCAGAGTTAGCGCCTGCTATTAGCTCCAGCTTCTGCCAACCTAGCAGTTCGAAAACATACCAATGTAAGTAGATCAATAGGTACCGCTCCAGCAGGAAGGTAACGGCGCTCCATGCAGTCATGCCAGCCACATGACCTTGGAGGTGTCTACGGACAACGCCGGCTCTTCAGCTTAGAAATGGAGATGAGCACCAACCCCCAGAGTCAGACATGACTGGACTTAATGTCAGGGGAAACTTTTATCTTTATGTTGCCACACGGTTCCACATGTTGTCAGGCTTTTGTTTCAAGTGGAGAATTACAGGTGCTTATTGAGTACTCTTCGTAAGGGGTGCCTTATGTTTTATACCCTAAACTGGTAAACAGCAGTCACCATGCTTAAAGAAAATAATTTTATGCTTCTTGAGGGCCAAACCTGTGTTGACAGCTTAATTAATATTGGTTGTAATGAATTTTTAGCCACATGTGACTGAGTAATTATCAAAGCAAGACCTAATCTTTTTCCCTGACACATCAAAGTTCTGTATGCTCCAAAAATGTTTAGGCCTACCTTAGATAACATTCTTTGCACTCTAATTCTAATATAATTAAAAATATGTCAGGAATAAGGTAATTATGCAAGGTACTTATGTGGCATAGCAATGCAGCATGAGCCTGGTTTTCATGATTAAGGCATTAAAATATCAGTTAATCAAGCAAGTTTCCATAAAATTTTGAATGCATTTAAAATAGTAAGACAGCATTACAGTGAACTTTGAAAAAAAGGCCAGTTGCCTTATGACAGTGCTTTCCCAAAGTTAATGATTACTCTAAACCACAGATTGCCTCCGAGACCATCCACAATGCAGAATTATGTCCATCCCTGAGGCTCCCACTGAAATGGCCAACTTCCTAAGCACCTCTTTGTCTTTCTGAACTGTCACTCATTGTATTAAACAGAGCTGAAATATCAAGACCCATTTAAGTTCATGCACTTGCCCCAATGCATTCCTTTCAGATCGCACCCATTCTCTATGATGAAGAGCCATCAAGACTTCCTCCTTCCTTTCGATCACTGGTCACCAGCATTTTATGGTGTCATAATTACCTCCCCCGCTACATTAGCAATACCAAATTTCTCTACTTACAGCTCAGCTGTTTTCGAACTTCTTAGGTAAACAATGAGCAGGGCTTGACAGTCAGGTGTCAAAATGTTATAAATATGCCTGTGTATTTGCAGCTGAGATATGACAGTTCTTTGGAGTGCTATCAAGCATTGACATCCTTTCTGGCCATTGAGATTAAAGCCTCTGATTTGCCTTTAGGCTGCCTGAGTCTTATCTGGTCCTTTGGAAGCTTGGCACTCCAGGACCCAAACCTGTGACTTTAGCAGAGTTGAAATCACAAAACACAATGGCCTTCCATAAGTTTCCTCTACACCATGTTGGTCCATAAGAGTAAAACAAAGTCTAAAATTTACATGTGAAAGTTCAGGGCAACTTGTTTATTAGTGTAATTTCATACCAATTTGTTAAATTTAGACTTTTCCAGAACTTAGGGTAGTTGTGGAAAACATGCCGTAGAGAGCCCAGAAGTCCAAAACCTTGTATGTATGGGGAGGGGGAGATGTTTTAAGTGTAGAGTTTGTCCATAGCACTGGTATAAGTACAGGTTTGCAGTGGATATTTATTTATTTATTTATTTATTTACAGTATTTATATTCCGCCCTTCTCACCCCGAAGGGGACTCAGGGCGGATCACATTATAACACACATAGGGCAAACATTCAATGCCCATAAACACATCAAACAGAGACTGAGAGACACACGCAGAGGCAAGTTAACCTTCCTCTGAGGGGATGTTCGATTCTGGCCACAGGGGGGAGCAGCTGCTTCATCATCCACACTGATGGCACTTCCTCATTCCAGGTCGTAAATTAGTTAATCTTGCCTCCCCACTTTATAAGTGGTACCTTATTTCCTACTTGATAGATACAACTATCTTTCGGGTTGCTAGGTCAGCAACGAGCAGGGGCTATTTTTAATTTTTAATGGACGGGTGCTCACCCCGCCACGGGCTGGCCTCGAACTCATGACCTCATGGTCAGAGTGATTTAAGGCAGCTGCTCAACAGCTGTGCCACAGCCCGACTCATAAACATTATTTCCCTATGTATTGAACATACCAGTAATAAACTGGGTTACATCTTTCCTGGTCTTTTGTTACTTTTCTGGGACAACCTGCCTCACACTGAAAACTCTGTTATTAAAAAAAATCAATGTATGGCAGGCATAGGAAAACTTTGGCCCTCTAAGTATTCTGGACTCCAGCTCCCACAATTCCTAACAGCCTACCGGCTGTTAGGAAATGTGGGAGTTACAGTCCAAAATGCCTGGAGGGCCGAAGTTTGCCCATGCCTGATGTATGGGCATGGTGTGAGTGGGAATCTCAGGAGAGAAGATATGAAAAAAATCATGTGAACAGAATTGTATAGAAGAACCATGGACATTTCCTGAAACATTCGTTTTGTTGATGCAACAGATGTCCTACATTTTTTGTGGTGGGGATGCGGGGTTTGACAAGCAAAGTGTCATAACATATGCTGAACAAAGGACATTACCAAGAACAAAACCCCAAATGCTGTATTGCAAGGAGTAGGAAACACACCTGCACTAACATGTCATTAAGCAAGATCTAAGATTACCTAGAATGCAGAACCGAACCAAAGGTCTCTTCATGGACCCACTGCCTCCTGGGAAATGTCTCAAAGTCAAGGTTAAATATTCATATAGCAGTGATTTTCTTTTTTTCCCACCTGATTAAAAGTGCTACAAAATAATAACTATTACGATGAGGGGAAGGAGGGTGGGAAAAGCAATGAAAATTAATGCAAAGCATGACACTTTGTTTGGCAGAAATCCTCTTTTCTGCTAACCCAGTGGTTCTCATTCTGTGTCCCTAGATTTTTTTTGGCCTTCAACTCCCAGAAATCCTAACAGCTGGTCAACTGGCTGGGATTTCTGGGAGTTGTAGGCCAAAACACCTGGCGACCCACAGGTTGAGAACCACTGTCCTAATCCTAGCTATCTTTCTCCCATGGCCAAGATCCAGTGATGTACTTTCATTTCTAAAGCCAATGGTATTGGAATTACTTTCTACTTCTGCTGCAGCCCTCCATGGTACAATAGCATTGCTCATTGTTTTCCCAGTCAACTGGAGCAGGCGTTACAGTGAAACAGGGGATACAGGAAAGTGTAAAAAAACACTGATGTGGTGGAAGCCAAGGGAAACAGCAGAAGTATACAGCTAGACATGGCCAATAATATTTATATATTTATTTTGCAACAACAACAACAACAACAACAACAACAACAACATATTGTCGAAGGCTTTCATGGCCAGAATTACTGGGTTGCTGTGAGTCTTTCGAGCTGTATGGCCATGTTTCAGAAGCTTTCTCTCCTGACGTTTCGCCCACATCTATGGCAGGCATCCTCAGAGGCAGTGAGGTAACTTACAAACAAATTCAACTTAAAAACAAACCTACAAAACCTATCTTGTTCATAACTTGGGGACTGCCTATACTTTTTTCTCGATAGTGTTCTTGGCTACTGGAAGGGCATTTTTCTGTAATCTACTTTGTAATAACAAAGGTCCACATAGTTAAAGCAATGGTATTCCCCACAGTAACCTATGGATGCGAGAGTTGGACCATAAGGAAGTCTGAGCGAAGGAAAATAGACGTTTGGTGCTGGAGGAAAATCCTGAGAGTGCCTTGGACAGCAAGAAGATCCAACCAGTCCGTACTCCCGGAAATAATGCCTGACTGCTCACTGGAGGGAAGGATATTAGAGGCAAAGATGAAGTACCTTGGCCACATAATGAGAAGACAGGAAAGTTTGGAGAAGATAATGATGCTGGGGAAATTGGAAGGAAAAAGGAAGAGGGGCTGACCAAGGGCAAGGTGGATGGATAGTATCCTTGAAGTGACCGGTTTGACCCTGAAGGAGCTGGGGGTGGTGACCGCCAAAAGGGAGCTCTGGCCTAGGCTGGTCCATGAGGTCACGAAGATTTGGAAGCAACTGAACAAATAAACAACAAAACTATATAACTTAAGTTGCTCTTGCCTTATTTTCTTTCAGGCCACAAGATTTATTTTAATCACAACAGTGTATGTTGAATCTCTATAGAAAATTATCCGAAGACATATGGAAAAATTACTTCCATTGTACGGCACTTTCCCAGACCATTAGGATTTTCTTTTCTTTCTTTGTCTCTGCATTATAGAGGCATAAACCAGTACTTATTCTGCAGCAACTTGTGAAAAAAGCATGGGTTGCCCAATATCAGAAAGAGGGCACTCAAGCCCCTTTCACAGATGCCAGGGCATATGTTCTTTTTCTCGCAGCTGCTGGAACTTCGCTCCTTAAAGTGGCATTTGGAGCCATTTGCCAACAGAGAAGCCGCATTGGAACAGATTTCTGCTTTGACTTGACTTCATTAATCAAATCATTCCTTGACATGAAACCATTCAGGACTTGCTGGAGGTCTGAGGTCAACACGCCTGGGATTTATTGAATGGTTTCCTGAGATGTGTCAAAAGTGTCACAGAGATACAACTTTTGTGAGGGCGCTGGACTGCCTCACTTTCTGATAAAACAACTGTACAGCAAATCAGAGGACTAGATAGAACAACCAGTCCTCTGCTTCTTTTAACCTTAGTCCATGTAGCACTTGCTGCTGGCAGTCAGAGTGAGTGGACGCAGACAACCATGTAATTAAACATGACCAAATGCCCTAAAAACACCAGATCTTACCTGATCTTGGACACTGAGGTCAGCCCTGATTAATACCTGGATGAGAGACCACCAATGAATACAAGGTGCTGAGGCTATATTTCAAAAAAAGGAACTCACAAAATCACCTCTGAGGATTTGTTGTCTAAGAAAAGCCTATGGAATTCATGGGTTCGCCATATACTGTGGCATGCATGTAATTAATAGTTTTATTAGTTTAGGACCAGGATATTAGAATCATAGAATCCTAGAGTTGGAAGAGATCTCGTGGGCCATCCAACCCAACCCCCTGCCAAGAAGCAGGAAAATCGTATCCAAAGCACCCCTGACAGATGGCCATCCAGCTTTTGCTTAAAAGCTTCCAAAGAAGGAACTTCCACCACACTCCGGGGCAGAGAGTTCCATGGATGAACAACTCTCACAGTTGGGACGTTCTTCCTATGTTGAGGTGGAATCTCCTTTCCTGTAGTTTGAAGCCATTGTTCCGCGTCCTAGTCTCCAGGACAGCAGAATACAAGCTATTATTAAATAGCAGAAAACAAAAATATTAAAGGACCATCATCTCCTATATAAAGCTGACTGCCTATTGTGATCATCTTCATAGGACATCTTGGGATAAATTCATACATAAGCATTCAATCCTCTGTATTCATGGATTCTGCATTCATAAATTCAACCATCCATCCATGGATTGAAAATATTTTTTAATTCCAAAAAAATCAAACTTTAATTTTGCCATTTTATGCAAGGGACACGATTTTACTATGCCATTGTATATCATTGGACTTCAACATCCACAGATTTTTGTATCCACAGAGGATCCACAGAAATTCCTGGAACCAAATCCTAGTGCAGTGGTTCTCAACCTGGGGTTCCCAGATGTTTTTGGTCTACAGCTCCCAGAAATCCCAGCCAGTTTACCAGCTGTTAGGATTTCTGGGGGTTGAAGGTCAAAACATCTGAGGACCCACAGGCTGAGAATCACTGGGTTAAACCCATGTGCCGGCAGGACTGTAGACCGACAGCTCGGCAATTTGAATCTGGTGAGAGCAGATGAGCTCTCTCTGTCAGCCCCAGCTCCCCATGGGGGGACATGAGAGAAGCCTCCCACAAGAATGGTAAAACATTAAACAGCTGGGTGTCCCCTGGGCAACGTCCTTGTAGACGGCTGATTCTCTCATACCAGAAGCGACTTGCAGTTTCTCAAGTGGCTTCTGACACACACACAAATCCAACTTATGGTGACCTTATGGTAACTCGGCCAAGGTCACTCATGGCCAAGTGGAAAATCAAACCCTGGTCTCCAGAGTCAATTTCACATCAATGTAAATAGCACAGGGCTTTTTTTAGCTTGGTAAATTATCTACATTATGGACACTCTTTGGGGTTATTGTTTGACAATATGGATTTTGGTATTCAATGATCTACACAGTTCTTTCATGCCCCCCATGGAGTTTGATATGTATATGAAGCTGTTCTGGGGGGTCATTCAGAGCTCTCATATCAGCTATCAGCAATATTGGGTTGACACCCAGCTCTATTTTTTTTTTTTTTTTGCCAAATAACATGAAATAAGTTGACAATATTCTTGAATGTTGCTAGATTTTGATAATGTGCTTTCAGAATCTGTTAATGAGAATGAGAAAAATCACAGAATTATCTTTATGCCAGTATTCAACCTATTATACAGACATAAGAATCCTGCAGATGAAGTGATATAATCATAACATATTACGTAGTTCCCTACATGTCACAGAGATATCTAAAGTTCTCAGCTAGAGAGTTCCTCTTGTGCTGTATCTCAGGGAAATTTAATGACTGAAACAGAATCTAAGACCCTGCTCTGGACTTAAAATCCCCAGATTCCTCAAGATAAACCAATGATTTTAAAAGTGGAAAGAAAGTTGTATAACTGTGTGGAGCAAATGCATTCTTAAGTTAAAAACAAACACAACATGTGAAGCTATTTTACAAGTTTTGACTAGTACTTTCTGTGGTTCCTGATGTATGCCAATTGTATTTATAAGAACTTTAAAAAAAACTCTTCTATTAAACAAAATACATTTTATTGTACAATAAGGTGTTAATTGCTCTTAAAAACAGTCCAAACTATTTATACAGTTGTCTAGTCATTGAGGATTTTAAAAGGAATGCTATGCAGTGGCCTGTGTTATAAAAATCTACATGTGAGATCTCTCCATGCATGACTGGTAGAAAATGTGTGGCTTTTCTGTATGTCTTTGAATGTTGCAACACCCAACAGCTCTAGCCAACATAGCCAAAGGGAAGAGCTGATACTACTCTGAAAATGGCCAAGATTCTTGATCACCTATTCATTTAAATATACTTAACTAAGTAAACTTAACTAAGGGTGGGAAGTGAGATTTAAGTATATTTGTCTAGGGAGCATCTCCTTGCCTGACTTTCTCATTCCTGTTTTACTGGGCAGTAGCTGCTGCAAGCAATTGAGCTCTGCTCTTCTTGTCAACCAGATTGCCACAGATCAATGTTTCTACCCACAGAAGTGATCTCCAACACAATAATCAGAACCTTCTCATAATTCCTCTTCACACTGAAGACCATGGGTGGGGTTAAGGATGGAAAGCTCAGTCTGCTGTGACCAGACCTCCATCACTCACAATGATTGATGCCTGGTAAACGCAGGGAACTTTTATGATCTCTACATATTTCTTATATTGGTAATGCAATTACAGAAGCAGAACTTTTTTTATCGTGTCAGAAGTCAGAGTCGTTTCTGGTGTGAGAGAATTGGCTGTCTACAGAGACGTTGCCTAGGGGATGCCCGGATGATCCTGGGAGGCTTCTCTCGTGTCCCCACAAGCTAGAGCTGACAGATGGGAGCTCATCCCATCTCGCGGATTCAAACCGGCAACCTTCAGGTCAGCAACCCAACCTTCAGGTCAGCAGTTCAACTGGCACAAGGGTTTAAGCCATTGCATCACCTCTGGAG
Source organism: Anolis carolinensis (assembly GCF_035594765.1). Taxonomy (NCBI): domain Eukaryota; kingdom Metazoa; phylum Chordata; class Lepidosauria; order Squamata; family Anolidae; genus Anolis; species Anolis carolinensis. The sequence goes on from NC_085841.1 coordinate 248,369,923, forward strand.
AATTCTATCCCTCTATGTTCTCTATCCCTTGTTTAAGAGATTCAGATTCACACTTTATACAATAGTCAACTTTAACTGTTTGCAAAGGTTCAAAGTGCTTTAGACATAGGACTTGATTTGAAATCCTGGATTGATCTTTTAGTTGGCAGCAGTCATCATAAATTATGTGATACATTATACATTATGCTATGCTGAATTTATATCCCACTTGTCTCTTGGTGTGGGACCCAAGGCAGCTCACAAACAATAAAACAAAATTAACCAAAAACATAGTAATGAAATATTACCATTTTAAAAACCATAAATAAGTAGCATAAAATAATTTTTAAAAATTCAAAAGTTAAAACTAAAGTAGCCCTGGCCCCCTTAAGAAAGTTCCTTGCATACAATTATAGTCATTAAAAGACTACTTAAACAAGACATTTTTTTCTTACAAGTGAATGGAAAGCAGGGAGTGGGCCAAGCTAGCCTTCCCCTGAGGATCTTAAGATTTGGCAGGTTCTTCATGTACGAGATATGGTCTTTCAAGTCATTTTTCAAACCTCTCAAATACTTTATATAGGAGAAAAGCAAGCTATTCCATCTTGAGAGCCCTCTAGTGGCAACAAGAAAGCTGAAAGCATTATAACTCAACGCATAAGACAAAAGCACTAAGTCAGATCTACTCATTCTCAGAATCAGAGACTTGTCTCCCACTTGTCTCCCAGTGTGGGACCCAGGGTAGCTCATCAACAATAAAACAAAATTAGACAGAGACAGAGGATATTTGCCTTGCTTCCTGCATACTTTTGAGTCACACAGGTTGTGTTAACATTTAGTAGGTGGAAAGTGTAATACAAAAGAAGTATTCCATTTTCTCTAAAGCTGCAGAAATCATCTAAAAGAGGATTTGCTAAATCTGGATAAATCTGTTCTGCTGTCAATCAGGATTCTGCTTACTGATATTTCTACTTCTACTTCTTCTTTGGTATGGCAGGCAGAAGAAGGATCCCTGTCCCAATTCACCATCATGTTGGAGATCCCTCATAAAATGGATGATGAGACTACCAACCAGATGCTTCCTGGTCAATGAGAAACAGATCCCCATAGAACCCAATGGGTGCTTCCAGCTAATTGGAGATTGGAAAGTTTTCGTGATCCCTGCTGGGTCTAAACTAAGAGCTATATAGGGACCATGAAGGCAAAACAGTCACAAGTGCATACCACTAGGTTATGCATTCATAACTGCCTGATAATGTTGTGAGTGGTATTTGTTTCATCTATTTCATTCTTGTATTTGTTTCATAAATGTAACAAAATGAAAGACACCATTTTTGGATGAAACAAAAGACGACACAAAAGAGAAAGCTGCTTTGCTTTCCTTTTCGGGCTGTGTGGCATCCACTCCTGCAAACTTCTTCCTCATGTGTCAGAGGAGGAGGTGGGAGAAGGAGGTGATCCTTGGCCAATTTGAGGTCAAGGAAACAATGACGTGGACTGGACAGGAAGGTTATATTGGGGGGACTGCCCCTAAAGTGGCCATTGCAGTTGCGTCCTTTGCTGCTGCTGCTGCTGGGTGCTGGTGGGCTTGCTGGCTTGCTCTCTCTCCACTTGGCTTCGCTTGCTGGTTGCTTTGCCTTGCCTTTTGCTTTGCCTTGCTGCTTCCTTGCCTTGCTCGTGGGGGCACTGGGCACTGGGCAAAGATTTGGGTTTTATATTTTTAATTTTTTTTTCTTTGAAGGGAAGGGGCTGGAATTTTTGAAGTGGTAAAAGTGGGTTTGGATGAGGAGCGCGTCTGGGGCTTTTCTTCTTTATTATTTGTGTAAAAACCCCTTCTTTCTCCCCCAATTGTTTTTTTTTAAAGAAATATTTTTCCAAGGAAAGAAATTGTTGGGCTTGCCTTCTCTGTTTAGAAATCAAACCTGTCTCTTTATAACTGGCCCTTGAAAAAACTTCTCTTTTATTTCTCCCTATCTCTCTGTATTGCCTGTGGCTTGCTCCTCCCTAGAGAACAAATACAATAGGATAGTCTTATTATTTGTTATAAATTACATATATTTTTGAAAGCAAAGACTTTTATGGCTCCTGTCTCTCTTCAAACCTTCAGTCTCTCTCTAAAACTGGCCCTTAGTAGAACTATAATTATTTTCTCCCAAAGGTCGGATTTTTTTTTTCCGAACACGAGACGAAAATTCCTTTCGAATAGGCACCCTGTTTTCGGAAGCGGAGACAAAAATGAAAATGAGCCGAAACGAATGAAACTAAACAAAACTAACTGTGATTCCATACAAATGCACACCACTACTGCCTGACAGTCCTTCACTTCATCTCCCTCACACTCACTCTTTCCTTAAAACTGATTTGCACTTGTTGCCTCCTCATTGTTGGCCAGGAATGAGTAGTGCTGATAATTGATAATTGCTCACGAGTTATATTCTGGTAAAGACATTCTCCACACATGATGGATGAAGAGGAGAACAGCAGGTGGTGCTGCAGACTAAGACATGTGAGGAAAGGGGCAGAGGCTCCAGAAAGCAAGGAAATCTACTTGAAATGTGTAACAAGTTGCATCATATGGTGAGAGCTTTGCTAAGCCAGCCAAAAGACACAAAATACACTACAATACATTTCAAAGCTGACTGGCATGATCAAACCGAAGCTATCGTACTTTGGCTGCATCATGAGACAATATGAATCATTAGAAGAGATGACAATGCTTGATAAGATAGAAGGCAATTGGAGGAAAAGAAAAAGGCTTGAACTCAGACAAGAAAGCCATGGGTGTCCTGATTCTATGGGACTTGAGTAGGGCTCTCAATCATTGGATCACCTACAGAGACGATGAATCTGCCCTGGGTGATAAGATCTAAAAAGGATCTGGCCAAGGTGCTGAATCCTATGCATTTGGCTTGCATGGCTTTAATTAATTGGTTTTAAGATTGTGATGTTTTAATTATTTGGTTTTAATGTACATGTTTTGTTTTATTCTATATATATGTGGCATCAATTTTTGCCTTTTTTGTGAGCCACCCTGAGTCCCCTTTGGGGTGAGAAAGGCGAGATATAAATGCAGTAAATAAATAATAAATAAATATCACCAATATAGGGTTAAAACCTTGATCACTGTCTTCAAAGTTCAGATGCAAAACCAAATTAGATTCACTGACCCATTAACTTTGATGCTTCTCACTACTGCTTAGTCTGAAAAGACCACAAGGACAATTAGCAACACACAAGTTAACCCACAGAATGTGGTGGTTCAGCTACATTGCAGAATGAATGCAGTTTAACACTACTTTAATTGCCATGGCTCAGATATAGTTTGGCGAGAGAAGGCAAAGACCTGATAAACTACAACTTTCATAATTCCATAGCACTGAGCCATGGTAAATTAAGTGGTGTCAACCTGCATTCATTCTGCATTGTTGATGCCTCCCAGGGCTTAATCAACAAAATACTTTTGCACCCACCAGTGTGCTATGTTGTTGTTTCCACCCTTCTTTATCTCTTTAAAACAGTGTTTCTCAACCTGGGGGTTGGGACCCCTGGGGGGGGTCACGAGGAGGGGTCAGAGGGGTTGCCAAACACATTTTAATTCACATCAGAAAACACATTTTAATTCACAGTGCTCTCCTAAGGTAGGTGAACTATCTCTTCCCCTAAATCATTGTCATTTCCTCCCAAATCCCTCCAGTGTTTTCTGTTGGTCATGGGGGTTCTGTGTGGGAAGTTTGGCCCAATTCTATCATTGGTTGGGATCAAGGGACTCTTTGATTTTAGGTGAATCCCAGCAACTACCACCACCAAATGTCAAGGTCTATTTTCCCCAAACTCCACCAGTGTTTACATTTGGGCATATTGAGTATTTGTGCTACGTTTTGTCCAGATCCATCATTGCTTGAGTCCACAGTGCTTTCTGGATGTAGGTGAACTACAACTCCAAAACTCTAAGTCAATACCCACCAAACCCTTCCAGTATTTTCTGTTGGTCATGAGAGTTCTGTGTGCCAAGTTTGATTCAATTCTTTTGTTGATGGAGTTCTGAATGCTCTTTGATTATAGGTGAACTATAAATCCCAGCAACTTCAACTCTTAAATGACAAAATCAATCCCTCCCCCCACCCCAGTATTCAAATTTGGGTGTATCAGATATTTGTTCCAAATGTGGTCCAGTGAATGAAAATACTTCCTGCAGATCAAATATTTACCTTACAATTCATAACAGTAGCAAAATTACAGTTATGAAGAAGCAACGAAAATAATGTTATGATTGGGGGTCACCACAACATGAGGAACTGTATTAAGGGGTCACGGCATTAGGAAAGTTGAGAACCACTGCTCTAAAAAAGAGACTCAAAACAGCTAACACTAATAGCAATACAATCCTGATTAAAAGGCTCCCAGAATTTAAGCACCAAAACTGCTGAATTAGCAAGAATGGTTGTGCTATCTGCTACCACCTCTCAGACTTTGTTCCTTCGGGGATTCATGACATCTCTAAAATCAGCTAGAAGGAGAATCTCAAAAAGCACAATACCCTCTCTCATAGTAAGATAATTTGGTCCTGAATGGGCTGTGAAGACCAATAGCTTCACAAAGGTCCTCTTCCTGGTGGAGATAAAAAGGACTAGACTTGGTTTGTTACTGTGGATAGAAACAGCTGCCTCTATTTTTGGACCCTCCTTGGAAGCCTGGTTAAGGGGGGAGGCTCTTGCATTTGTCTCCTAGAATCATAGAATAGTAGAGTTGGAAGAGACCTCAAGGGCCATCTAGTCCAAGCCCCCGCTAAGAAGCAGGAAATCGCATTCAAAGCACCCCCGACAGATGGCCATCCAGCCTCTGCTTAAAAGCTTCCAAAGAAGGTGCCTCCACCACATTCCGGGGGAGAGAGTTCCACTGCCGAACAGCCCTCACAGTGAGGAAGTTCTTCCTGATGTTCAGGTGGAATCTCCTTTCCTGTAGTTTGAAGCCATTGTTCCGTGTCCTAGTCTGCAGGGCAGCAGAAAATAAGCTTGCTCCCTCCTCCCTATGACTTCCCCTCACATATTTGTACATGGCTATCATGTCTCCTCTCAGCCTTCTCTTCTGCAGGCTAAACATGCCCAGCTCTCTAAGCCTCTCCTCATAGGGCTTGTTCTCCAGACCCTTAATCATTTTAGTTGCCCTCCTCTGGACGCTTTCCAGCTTGTCAGCATCTCCCTTCATCTGCGGTGCCCAAAACTGGACACAGTATTCCAGGTGTGGTCTGACCAAGGCAGAATAGAGGGGGAGCATGACTTCCCTGGATCTAGACGTTATTCCCCTATTGATGCAGGCCAAAATCCCATTGGCTTTTTTAGCTGCCGCATCACATTGTAGGCTCATGTTTAACTTGTTGTCCACGAGGACTCCAAGATCTTTTTCGCACACACTGCTGTCAAGCCAGGCGTCCCCCATTCTGTATCTTTGATTTCCATTTTTTCTGCCGAAGTGAAGTATTTTGCATTTGTCCCTGTTGAACTTCATTTTGTTAGTTTCGGCCCATCTCTCTAGTCTGTCAAGATCGTTTTGAATTCTGCTCCTGTCTTCTGGAGTGTTAGCTATCCCTCCGAGTTTGGTGTCATCTGCAAACTTGATGATCGTGCCTTCTAACCCTTCGTCTAAGTCGTTAATAAAGATGTTGAACAGAACCGGGCCCAGGACGGAGCCCTGCGGCACTCCACTTGTCACTTCTTTCCATGATGAAGACGACGCATTGGTGAGCACCCTTTGGGTTCGTTCGCTTAGCCAATTACAGATCCACCTAACCGTAGTTTTGTCTAGCCCACATTTTACTAGTTTGTTTGCCAGAAGGTCGTGGGGGACTTTGTCGAAGGCCTTACTGAAATCTAGATATGCTACATCCACGGCATTCCCTGTATCGACCCAACTCGTAACTCTATCGAAAAAAGAGATCAGATTAGTCTGGCATGACTTGTTTGTATTTTGGAAACAGCGAATGACCAGGTCATCCCAACAATATGTTACTCTCTGGGTCAAACCAAACATCAAGACAAATGTGCATCACCTGCCACATTAAGTGACTTTTAAGAAAAAGTGCTTCCTCAAGTTGTGACAAGCATAGGTTGGTTTGTAGCATCTGGATAGTTTGTGTTTAGCGTGCTTTCTTTTGTGATTGGTCCTAACTGGCAAGACATGAGTCTCTGAAGAAATTCCATTGTTGGAGGAAAAATAAATGATATGCACTCCTCTTGGCATCTAGTTTGGCCTCTGATGGGGTTTCTTCCAGCCTAAATTAAGCTTGTGTTTACCTTTCAGTGGCCAGCCACAAAACAAACTAGGCTAAAATCACACACTTTGACAAACAGATAGCCTCTTCTAAAAATGTGTATCATCTTGTTTGAGCCTTACTTATTTTCCGGGTTTTAGTCTCTAATAAGTTTAGTCAGCCACTTACTAGTTTGTTATATGCCTAAAGTTATTTCTGACTTATGGTGCCCTAAAGTGAACCCATCATAGGTTTTTTTTTTTTGAAAGATTTGTTCAGTGGTTGTTACCTTGGCCTCCCGCCCACTGAGGCTGCAAGAGCATGACTTGGCTAAGGTCACCCAGTAGGTTTCTCTGGCCAAGCAGGGATTCACACCCTGGTCTCCAGAGTCGTACTTCAGTGCTCAAATCACTACACAACACTAGCTCTTTATATCAGCATAGCAGCTTATACTTAACAAAGAAACTTTTCCTGTCACACACATACACATCAACCTGATGGGAACATCATTCAACTATGTACCCAATGATAAAATAAGTTGGGGTAGTTAGGTATCTTACCATAATCACAATCACTATTTAGTACTCTTGACACTATTACTGCTATTATAACTTCCAACTCTCCCCAATGATTTCACCAAATACCACTGTAATCCCACACCCTGATCCACCTTACAACTGACCAGGAGTACTTCTGCTTTGTCTGGATTTAATTCACAATTCTGTACTGAAGCCCTTGGGTTGGCTGGACAATTCTGGGAGCTATAATCAAAAATATAACTTTTGTGGCCTCTGATATGTTCAGATATGAAATAAAATCATTTAAAAAGCAAGCCATTGTGTGCAAGTCAGATTGTCAATCTGTCAGTGGCATGAACCAGTCTGACCTACCTGTTCCAGTTTAGTTCTGTTTTTCTGTAGTGTCCTGAAACCCCTGGAGTCTGAATGCCAGCCTTGACGTGACTCAGTCACATCAGGACTTAACCTTAGATAAGAGCATCATGAATAAGGTTAGTGTTCATACAGCCTGGGCTTATTGCTTTACTCTGTTGGTAGACTATATCGTCTACCATTCATAGAGAAGTGGGTTTAATGCACATGATGTACTTTCAGTAAAGTAACCTTTAAAAATTGAGGCATGACAGCAATCCCCATACATCTTACTATGAATAAAGCATACATAAGCTGGTTTCTGCCTTACGCATGAAATGAAATGCAGTGAGAATGCTGATTTTATAGCCACGCTCTAGCAGTATTAAAACTAATATTTTGGGTAATTATATAGCTGTCAGATTCTCAGTTATGGGAAATTTACTATGTTGGTATAGTTTACACCAGTTGAAAAATCTGGCCCAATTTTGCTTAAAATTCTTGTTTGGACATAAGGAACATTGATCATGTTCACGTCTCTCCCATGCTGACCTGTGTGTGTCTATTATTATTATTACTGTATTATTATTATTATTATTATTATTATTATTATTATTATTATTATTTGATACACAACAGGATTAGTACACAGCAAACAAGATCGCTATGCTGGCCATTGTATTGGATCGCACGTCAGACACTTCCTAAGTGTCTAGGGCTGTGTGATGTATCGGCGAATAATGCGTGCAGATCCGAGTAGATGGCCTTTTGCAGCTGACACATGGCAATTTTGTCAGCGCCGATTGTTTTCAAGTGCTGGCCAAGGCCTTAAGGCACTGCACCCAGTGTGCCGATCACCACTGGGACCACCTTTACTGGCTTATTATTATTATTATTATTATTATTATTATTATTATTATTATTATTAGCAGTAGTAGTAGTAGTAGTAGTAGTCTGCCATCCCAATATGCTTTTTGCTGGTATGTTATTAGCGGCATTCACAAGCATAAATCCACCTCATAACTGTGTATGCCTTTTTTTACAGAGGTTGATATTCAATTTTAACTAAGGTGCCTCCCAGATGAACTGTTTAATTATTGTAGTTCCCCCTTCTCAGCTATTGGAGAGTGGCAGAGTGTCCCTACAACCAGGCATAAACATTTGGCTATGTCTCTGTAGCTATGTCCCTGGCTATGTCCCAGACCACATCTGCTAAGATCTCTTGAAGAATCACAGTGGATCTAATTGAATGATGCAGCTATTCAAATGCTTTTCCAAGCCTTCATTCTACCAACCACAGAATGGCTCAATGATGAGTGGCTAAATTATGGGTCCAGGGGATGTTATGTATTTCTACATGTAGAATAAATACACAAATAAGGTGCAGGATCCTGGCCAATAGCTGCAAACCTCAAGATACACTTAGGAGAACTTGTTGAAAACAGAAAACAGTGGCACTTAGTTCCAAGTAAATATACATGAGACTGCACTGTATTTTCTCTTAGTTTCTGCACAATTGTTTCTCAGTAAAATGGCTTAGCCTATGCCTGCATATGTCAAAAACTGTAAACTGGGAATGATAAGCAAAGCAATGTGGTTGACCTTCTGTAACCATGGATTCTGAATCCACCTTTTCAGTCATCTATGGCTTAAAATATTCCCCGCAAAAATGCAAAATCAAATCTGGATTTGTCATTTTATATAATGGATGCAATTTTACTTCCCTTCTGTATTATAATACTGTACTAATCAATCTTTATTTATATCCTGCTTTTCTCTCCAAAAAAAAAGGACCCAAAGCAGTATTTAATTTTTTCGTGTCAGGAGCGACTTGGGAAACAAGTCACTTCTGGTATGAGAGAATTGGCCATCTGCAAGGACGTTGCCCAGGGGATGCCTGGATGTTTTATGATCCTGTGGGAGGCTTCTCTCATGTCCCTGCATAAGAAGCTAGAGTTGACAGACACGAGCTCACGGCACTCCCCAGATTCGAACTGCCAACCTTTCGGTCAGCAGTTCTGCCGGCACAAGGATTTAACCCATTGTGCCACTGGGGACTCCTGCGGTATTTAATGGGACTTGAGGATCTACTGATTTTGTTATCCTCAGGATCCTGGAATCAAACCCCAGGGGTTACCAAGGGTCCAATGTGTTATTTAAGACCACATATCCTATGCATGTCCACTAACTCATATCAAGGAGACTGACTCTTACATCAGTTGGGTTTAGAGCTGCAGCCTTAATCAACCTTTTGGTTTTCTGCTTGCAGCAGGAGAGCAGATTCTTTGCCTTCTGGGACAGGTGGAGAAGCGTCCCATCAATCTCCATCAGTGTCCCTACCCAGTGTCTGCAGAGACAGGAGACTAGTACATGTCGCTACAAGCACTGTCCTCCCCAGAGCCAGCCAAGTCCAAATGCTGGGCTCTGAGAGGCCTTTCCACAAAGCCACGTATTTGGGATGTAGCCAAGTCACATGCCCTTAGCCTCAGAAAGCCCTGTGAAAGAGCAACAGAATAGGGTCACTAGACAGCAAGATCAGCTCCAGAGAAAGGCTATTTAAAAACTTAACAATGAAATTAAACCACAACTGAAAGATTGCAATATTTTAATTAATCATGCATTAAATAATATAAAAAGAATTTATTAAAATAATTAATTTTAAAATAATAAAATTAACTCAATATTTACATGGTATGTATTTATTTTGTATTTTATGTTATTTAATTTATTTATGATTAATTTTAAAATTGTGCTCGTTCCACTGTGTTTTAATTTTATTATGTTTTTAAATCATTATTGTTTGTGAGATATTTTGGCTTCCACCACAGAAAAAGAGCTGAATTTTAATACAAGCATACATACCTTGGGTTCTCTAAAGCTGTAAATGTCAGGATGTCCCATTATGATTGTAGGGCTCTCTCTCCTCTACTGGGAATCACATGTGAGAGTTAAGCCTGCCCACAATGAGAGCAAAGTGGTCTACAGCAATGTGCAGCGTGACAAACAGCTGACACATCTTATCCCTATTTCAGTGGTTCTCAACCTGGGGTCCCCAGATGTTTTTGGCCTACAACTCCCAGAAATCCCAGCCAGTTTACCTGATGTTAGAACATCTGGGGACCCCAGGTTGAGAACCATTGCCCTATTTGGTCATTCTCATACAAATGCCATCATATATAAGGAAGACCAGGGATGAGCCGATTTGCTCCCCATAATCCCTGTTCTTCAGACCTCCCACATGTTAGGGCGGAACCTCTGGCAGCAGTGGCTTAGTTATGGTGAGACAGTAAACCCATGTCTTCACGTTTCCACTGAAAACAGCAGGTGGCAGCTCCTCCATCAAGATGAACATACCTCCCTCTGGAATAACAATGACAACAGAAGCAGCAACAACCACAACTACAGGGAGCTCCATCAGCAATACATCATGTTTGTTCTTAATTTATTTCATTTCCATTTGAAGTAGAAAGTTGTCTAGGGCCACCCTGTGGATGAAGAATTTTGAACCAGAAGATCCTACAACACAAAGAACCTGAAGACATGGTAGATTTTCTTTAGTTTCATGAATTGTTTGTGCTGTACTGAGGCTGGGAATTGGACTGGATGGTCCTTGTGGTCTCTACCAACTCTATGATTTTATTTAGTCCTCCATCTCTTCTTTTGCTGAGCTGTCCTGAGGGCTTCATTAGACGGTGTTTGGCAGCCTGCACCCTTCATTTAACCACAACAGCTAAGGCCATGTGTCCCTGAGTAAGATTTGGAAACTTTTCCCTGGTATATTTTTATTTTTAGGTGGTCTTTGTTTAGTGAGCTGTTTGAGACCCAGCTTTAAGAGAGAAATAGAGTATAAATATGGAAGTGCACCACAAGTGATAAGAGCATAACACTCCTCCAGCATTAGAGGGCCGGTCGCCATAGAGTTATAGAATTGGAAGAGACCACAGGTTTAACCCAGTCCAACCTTCTGACTTGCAGGAATACACAATCAAGGCACTCCCAACATGATCTGCTTTGAATGTGATTTTCCTGCTACTTGGCAGGGGGTTGGAGACTAGATGGCCCATGAAGTCTCTTGCAACTCTATGATTCTATGATGACTGCTTGCCATTAATTTACTACTTCTATAGTGAATCTGGGGTGCTCCTATCATTGTGTTGCCTTGAGTAGCACTACTTCAGAGAGCTAGGATTCATTTATATCATGCATGGGCAAACTTTTTCACATCAGGGCCGTATTATGTTTTAAAATTTCACAGAAGGGCCATGCTGGGGAGCATGAGTTGGGCAGGTGATGGTGGATATTGGTGATTAACACGATTTGGGGGGGGGGGGGGGGGAGAGAGAGAGAGAGAGAGAGAGAGAGAGAGAGAGAGAGAGAGAGAGAGAGAGAATTCATGTGTTTGATCCCCACTTTAACTGCCACTGCTCAAGGATATGGAATCCCGGGAGTTGTGGTTTTTCAAGGTATTTAGCCTTTTCTGCCGAAGAATGCCGGTATCGGGCACATGGCTGCCCAGAGTTCTCAAAAAGCCATATCTGACCCATGAGCCACAGTTTTTCCATGTGGGATCTATACTGTAGAATGAATGCAGTTTGTCACCACTTTAACTGCTGTGGCTCATTGCTATAGAATCCTGGGAACTGTATTTGGTGAGGCACCAACATTCTTTGACAGAGAAGGCTAGACCTTGTTAAACTACAATTCCATTGCAATTAAAGGGGTGTCAAACTGCATTAATCCTACAGTGTAGATGTACCCTTAGACCTTTTATCTGTGTTTTAATGATGTGTCGGCATCGAACTGTTTTCAATTGTACGCCGCCCTGAGTCCCTTCGGGTGAGAAGGGTGGGATAGAAATATTGGAAATAAATAAATAAATAAATTATCTAGGATTTCTGTCTAAATTTCCAAACAGGAAAATATATTATCTCTTTCTCTGTCCCTCTGTGGTTTTTCAATGACAAACTGTGAACAACTATGTTTATGCAGAACATAACTAACTCAACGAGGAGCCCCTGGTGGCACAGTGCATTAAAGCACTGAGCTGCTGAACTTGCAGACCAAAAGGTCCCAGGTTCAAATCCTAGGAGAGGAATAAGCACCTGCTGTTAGCCCCAGCTCCTGCCAACCTAGCAGTTCAAAAACATGCAAATGTGAGTAGATCAATAGGTACCGCTCCGGCGGGAAGCTAACGGTGCTCCATGCAGTCATGCTGGCCACATGACCTTGGAGGTGTCTATGGACAACACCGGCTCTTCGTCTTAGAAATGGAGATGAGCACCAACCCCCAGAGTCGGTCACGACTGGACTTAACGTTAGGGGAAATCTTTACCTTTACCTTAACTAATTCAGTGACCTCACCAGTGGCAACATTCCAAGTTTTGGCTCTAAAACTACCAACTCTACATGTTTGCTGAGCTGAGCAGCGGGTGGGATACAAGTGTTGGAACCTATAACTCCGTTGAGCAATGTATAAATAAATATGTAATGTAGAGGGTCTGAAGAAGGAAATGTCTAGTATAATAGACTCAGATATTTGGTTTCCAAATTCATTCACGAAACTAATGCCTCCATGTCTCGCTACCTTCAAGGCCAGGTTGTCCCAACAATGGATCAATTCAAAGAGTTGTAGCATCTACTTTAAACTGAGGGAAATCTAAAGAGAGCCGCAGGCCTCAGTTGTACTAAACTCCTCACAGTATTTGGGTTACAGTTTAACTCCCACCTGGAAGAAGGGGCCAACAGGTGAAGCGTGTAGGGTGGGGAAAATACCCATCTATCCCAGGAGGAAAGCCATTACTAGGCATGCTACATAAATTGGCATTCTTTTCTCAGTGAGAGTGTGCAACTGTGACGCACAGAAATTTCAGGTGGCCAATGATATCACTAAAGCTTGACAATGCAAAATATGTCCTCTAACAATTCCAGATTGATCGCAGTATGCATTCCCCACTCCATGCCCCAATTGTCTTTTCAACCAATGTATTGAGAAAGATTTTGGACCAGAAAACACTACAGAGTGATTGAGCTGTCGTGAGTCAACACAATCACCCTGGTCCATAAATCAGTTAAACTGGGCTTTAAAATAATTTTAAGTCAACTGGTATTGTCTGTCAGGTTACAACTCTGTGAATGCTTATTTGAGAGGAAGTCCCACTGAACAAAAGGAAACTGGGTAGCAAAAATTTTAGTAAGATCAAACTGCATTTCAATTGGTTTCAATGTAATTCGGTCAGATCTTGGAATTAAGTTACACAGAGTTACTTGTAACAAATAGCATAAACTGAGATCCTACACCAGCTACTTGGTTACTAAGCATACGGTAATAAATATACTCAACACAGGGTTTAGGTAAAGGTAAAGGTTTTCCCCTGACATTACGTCCAGTCATGTCTGACTCTGGGGGTTGGTGCTCATCTCCATTTCTAAGCCGAAGAGCCGGCGTTGTCCGTAGATACCTCCAAGGTCATGTGGCCAGCATGACTGCATGGAGCGCCGTTACCTTCCCGCCAGAGCAGTACCTATTGATCTACTCACATTTGCATGTTTTTGAACTGCTAGGTTGGCAGGAGCTGGGGCTAACAGTGGGCGCTCATTCCGCTTCCGGGATTTGAACCTGGCACCTTTTGGTCCGCAAGTTCAGCAGCTCAGTGCTTTAACGCACTGTGCCACCAGGGGCCCCACAGGGTTTATCCAAACACAAAAAAATTCCTGACTATACAGAAACTTTCCAGTTTATTTTTGTCTTCATTTTTCCTGCATATTCATGGTTTTGCACCCAAGTTCTCTTGCTCTGAGGTATCATCAAAATGTTAAAGTGTGTTAGCAATTAAGTACTATGGCATTTTTCTTTTATTGTTAGCATTCCTCTTTCTCTTGTTTGATCTGTTGAATGCTGGGCCTCGAAACGATTACTATATTTCCTAATAGTGGCCATCATAGCTATCTAAGATGTTCTGATAGCCATGGAAAAACAAATTTTATGTTGGAAAATACTGGATTAATTTAAATTAGCCTGGGGAGTGAGATTGCCATGAGTTCCCAGGCAATATTTCAGGATGGAGAAAACACCATGACGTTATCCAATATAAAATCAATTTGTTCAAAATTGGGACTTTCAGATATGTTTTATTGTCTAGAGAGGCTGGAAATGGTGTCCCCTGGTCCAAGCAAAGGTGATTTGTTCTATGTTTATTAGAGAACTCCTCAATGTGACATTCTTTAAACATGGCTATCATGTTCACTCTCGGGACCTCATCCTCTGTGCCAATTAATTCCATTATCCCACTTTTTCCGCTATTTGAAAATATCTTAGGTTCTCTTCTCTCATTCCACTTTCCCTATTTATTTATTTATTGGGTTACAGTGTTCCCTCACTACTTCGCGGTTCACTTTTTGCGGATTCGCTGTTTTTCAGTTTTTGAATAAACTCTAAAAGACTATTATAAATCATAAAAAAAATATAATTTACAGCCTAAGGAAGGGAGGAAGGAGAAGCCAAAGGGAGAGAAAAGGAGCCCAAGGGGCAACGGGAGGAGAAGGAGGTACCTATTGATCTACTCACACAATTGGTTGATAAAGACTTAAAATAGTGTATAACTACTAAAATAATGTATAAATATTAAAATAAATATAGTGTCCCTACTTTGCGGATTTTCATTTATTGCGAGTGGTCCTGAAACCTAACCCCAGCAATAAGTGAGGAAACACTGTATTTTACTTGTTGAAAATTGAGTTCAAAGTACAAAGAAATTTGGACTTAGTTGATCCTGTGGGGAAGAGGACAGGGTGTTGCCTTTTCTGTAGGCACAGGCAAAAGGAAACTTCTACAGCCTCTTCTAGCTAATCCTCCACCCTCATTAATCAATTAGTTTTGCCATCTTAACAACACTTTGCCTCATGAGACTGGGTTTTCATCTGTGAAGCATTTGGGAGTTTGCATGCATTGTATTGAGCCAGCATAGTATAACTCTGCTTGTTTCTTTGGGAGACTTAACACAATTCTTTCAGCCTCAGTGTGTTCTCTCCAGGAATTTCCAAATCCTCTTGTATGTCTCTATAGTAAATTTCTGCTAAAAATTGGTCATCAAGGACCTCAAGATTTCTGAAGATGAACTCTCTACCTAGAAAGATCAGGCAGGCCCCTACCCTCCTCTCCTTCCGGAAGAGCTTAAAAACCTGGCTCTTCCAAAAGGCCTTCAATGTTTAATTGTTGCTGGATTGATCTATCTGTCCATTCCATAATAGTCCCATTGTTGTTGTCTTGTCATTTTATACCGCACTTTATTGTCCATTCAACTGTGAAATTTCCTTCCCCATTTCGTAACACTCTGCACTTTGCCTGGGATCTACGACTTAGTCTCCTGTTTTTAATACTGTACCCTGCTTGTTGATTTTAATGATTGTTTTTATTGATGTTGATGTTTTTTACTGGGATAATTGTTTTATTGCTTTGTTACTGTTATTTGTTTGTTTTATCGGGCCAGGCCCCATGTAAGCCGCCCCGAGTCCCTTTGGGGAGATGGGGCGGGGTATAAAAATAAAGTTATTATTATTATTATTATTATTATTATTAATCAAATATGCAAAAGTTAAATAAAGGGCAACTGTACTCCTTCTTAAGGGGAAGAGGAACATGGGAATATTGGTATTTTAAAATTCTTCCTAGTTTAGGGTGAGATGTGGCAGGGAGGAGGTGTCCTCTGGCATTTGGGATCCTGTGAGAAGTCTTGTGAGGAGCATGTGTGATCCCCAAGCCTCAAGTAGATATCAATTCCTACGTTAAAGATACTAGGAGTGTGCAATTTTTTCGTTAGTTGTCGTAAGTCATATCAAGTTTGTTAAATTCATACTTACAACATGATATCTGTCAGAACCCTGGTAGCAGAGCACCAATAACCATACGCAGAGGCCAATCTCTATCTAATATCTTTATTAAAGAAATATATAAAAGCAATAAAAACAAGTGAAGAATATAGTTCAGAAGCAGACCTTTCAAAAGAGGTCAAATATAGTCCAAAAATGTATTGTCCAATATAAGATATTAGAGTTCAAAGTTTTAATCCACTTGACCAAAACACACACTTTGCCAAGCAATAGTGTGGGGAATTAGCAGAGTCCTAGAGTTCAATGAAGCTTGACAACAAGGCTGGAATTAAACTTGATTCTTGGCTAGATTCATAACTGGAAACAAAGGCAAAACATGAGCGTGGAGCAGGGTCCGTGGTAAAACTGCAAGGCTAGGCAAGGCTTGAAAACTTGATCCGAGAAGCAAGGAACTGGGGTACGAAGTCCACACACGATCTCTCTCCTGAAGCTGATCAATTGACTCCGCAAGGAATTCCTCGCGCCAACCACCTATATTGGGTCTCGTTTTCCCGCCAACAGAACTCTTTCCCTAGAGAACGAGAAGCGAAACCCAACTCTGTCCAGATGTGTGACTCCTTAGAATTTCCCAAGGGAAGCAAGCCTAATCAGCTTGATTTCTGGCAGCAATGCGTAAACTCCTCCGTTGAGCTTCTCTGTTTCCCCTTTCTCTGGAATAAGATTCTTTTCTGGGAAACGGGGGGGAGTTCTGCCCAAGGCCTGTTTGGCTGAATTCTTGAGGACAAACATCAACATCCTGCAGGTGAAAAGACTCCAGCTCTTGCTGAACCGGCGAAAACCCCATGTTTTCCTCTTCGTCTGCCACAATAGTACTAGGAACAGGACTACAAGGCCCATGAGTCATCACAATATCCGACGTGTGGGCATGGCCTATACCAAAAACTTAAGTATCAAAACTTACCCAATACTTTTTCATTTGGATTTTGTAAATCTCAGATGTCTCCCAAAGTCAGTTTCATTTTTAGTGCAAGGGAGCAAACCAAAGCCAAAAAGGTTGCCTTTCCTCTTTAAATTAATGGCCTCTCACCATTAGGAGAAGGCAGCAGCAGGGAGAAAGCAGAGTTTGCTGGGAAAGAGACTGAGAAAGCACAGAATTCTGGGAAATGTAGTTTGGGAAGACAAGGAGCTCTAGCCAGAGAAATCAAAAGGCCCTGCCTAATTACATTTCCCAGAATTCTGCTCAGCATCAGAAAGTCCCAATTAGGATAAGGGAGAGATTTGTCCCTCCATAACATCAGCAAGTCAGAGTTCCAATAAATTGTTGAATCTACAAAGAAGACTGACTGATACTTTTAGTAAGTAAATATCTGTGCTGGGCTGGGAAGAAATCCCTAAATTGAAGTATTGGTTAATATGAGAGACATTCAATGAGATAGCCGCTGTGGTTTTAAAAAAACATTTTTATCAAAACTTTTTAAAATTCCCTAAAATCAGTAGATGTATAAATATTTCTGAAAGTTGGGGGAATTATCCACTGTTATCTTGTGTCATTGTACAGAAAATTTAAGGAGATAGCTCTTGGTTTTTTTAAAATGTTGTTTATAAAAACTTTGAAAATTTCCTCAAAATCCATGGATAAGTATAACATTCTGAAACTCGATAGGCTAGCAATGGTAAGTATGTTCTACCATTCCAGCAAGTTTCACCCCAATAGCGGTAAAGATGATGAAGAAAGGAGCCACTGAAGTTTCCCCAACTGTGCAGTTACTATATCAAAAAAGTAATGAAATTTCGTTACTCTCGTTATAGTAACAAAATTTTCACTAACAACTCTTTAGAAACACTTTAGAAACAAAATGCCCCTTAATTTTGTAATGACTTTTGAAACATTTTTTTCATCGATCGAAGAGCCCTAAAAGATACCATTCTTCATCCGCATTACCACTTCTAGAAGAACCAGAACACAAAAACTAAAACTACATTTACACTGGAGCTATTCAATTTGAAACAAGAATGTGTGTGTTGACAGCAACTTATATAACATAGCTTCATTTAAAATGGTTTTAAACCTGAGTGAACTTCAGAAAGATGCTGCATAATCATTGCCAAAAGGCTAACTTTAGAAAGTGTGATGCAATCCCATTCTTTGAAGCCCAAGCTCAGTCAAAAGTATCTTGGTGACTCTGGGGCTATTCAGTTTGAAACAAGAATGTGCTACTTGACAGCTACTTAACATGGCTTCATTTAAAATGGCTTTAAACCTGAGTGAACCTCAGAAAGATGCTTTATAATCATTGTCAAAAGTATGACTTTAGAAAGTGTGATATAATTTCATTCTTTGAAGCCCAAGCTCAGTCAAAAGTATCTTGGTGACTCTGGGGCTATTCAGTTTGAAACAAGAATGTGCTACTTGACAGCTACTTAACATGGCTTCATTTAAAATGGCTTTAAACCTGAGTGAACCTCAGAAAGATGCTTTATAATCATTGTCAAAAGTATGACTTTAGAAAGTGTGATATAATTTCATTCTTTGAAGCCCAAGCTCAGTCAAAAGTATCTTAGTGACCTAGAAACCTCTGGCACCACCAGCAGTTCTTAAAGTGTGCTCCGCTGAGCCCTTTGGGCTCCAGGAAGCCTACTAAGGAGTTCTGCACTTCCCTCCTCCTTCCTCTCTAAGCTTTCCCTCCTCTTTACTGCTTCTCCCCTTCCCCTGCCTCTCTTGCTGCCAAAAGCCTTCCTCCTCACCTCCCTTGCCGCCAAAAAGCTGTTTTCCTTGCCTCCCTTTCTGCCAAAAGCATTTTTCCTCAGCTTCCTCACTGCTCAGATTCTCTTCCCAGCTCCTTCCTTGCTTCCAAAATCCTATTTCCCTCCTACCGCTTGAGGGATGTTTTGATTGTGCTTTTCTGCATGGCAGAAGCAAATTGGACTAGATGACCCCTGGGGTCTTCCTCTGAAATACTGTTAAGTTTATGTTGGTTAAAACTTTATTCATTTTAAATATTGTATTTTTCTTATGTTTTCTTACATTATAAATTAGACATGTGCAGTGTGCATAGGAATTTGTTCATTTTTTAGTAGTTCATACAAACACTCTCCATCCATCCACCACTGGCCCAGCCCATCTGTCAAATTTTAAAACAACACGTCAAAATGTTTGCCATGCCTGCATTATATATAATATAATAGAAAACATTATATATAATATAATAGAAAACATATAAATATTTCTTGGGGCTCTACAAGAACCCCTGAGCACCACAAAATGGCATGCATCCCCATTGTTTCCAATAGCATTTGTTCCCAAAGTAAAGTATAATAATAATAATAATAATAATAATAATAATAATAATAATCATAATAATAATAACAACAACAACTTTTTAATATACCCCACCTCCATCTCCCCGAAGGAACTCGGGGTGGCTTACACGGGGCCAAGCCCTGGTAATACAGAAAATGTAAAAAACACAGCAATGTAAGAACAAGTCAATAAAACATATTAAAATTACATTTACGCTAAAACATAGTTAAATAAAACCTGATTAAGCTCATGAAAAATGACCTGGGCCAGAGAAAGTGCATATAGTGAAGAATGTAAACTGAAGGAGAGGTAGATAACTATGTATAGAATTGTGGCCTAAGGAAAGTTATTTTCATATTTGTAATGATATGTGTTAATTACATTGATTTTCCTTCCACTTGCCTAGAGCTGCAAATAAGTTTGTGGGTTGCTGAGATCTGAAAATGATAACCGATTTGACCGCAGGCTTTCTTTTCTTAAAATAGCAGATCTCTTCTTTTTGTCCTCTTCAAGAACAGGGAAGGCCCTGGGTTATGTCCACTCTCATTGAACATTTTACTTTTCCAGCAATAAATAAATGAATAAATTAACACAGAGTTTATTAAAGAGCTTTCAATTATTTGCACATCCCACCATTTCTGTCTGGCATCCATAACAAAAATTGTGCAGTATCGGAGACCTAGAATTTTTCCTCACAGGTCTGGTCAATTCAACAAACCTATTTTAAATGGTGAATTTGAGTTGTAAACGTGAATCAGTGAATCAGCCTTGGATTTTAGTCTGAATTTTACAGAAGCCGCTCAAGGTGCTAGACCAGGCATGGGCAAACATCAGCCTTCCAGGTGTTTTGGGCTGCAACTCGCACAATTCCTAACAGCCAATAAACTGTTAGGAATTGTGGGAGTTGAAATCCAAAACACCTGGAGGGCCAAAGTTTGCCCATGCTTGTGGTACACCCAATCCCAAAATAGGTTCAGTACTTTCCGACTAAAAGCTGATGAAAACACACAATCCCAACAGCATAGCAGCAAGTAGCCACCACTATACTGAGACTACTTCTCCCCTCCTAGTGGATTAGCTCTAACCATGCTTTTAAAATTAATCTAAGATGAGTTGTGGAAGCAGCACAGATCACATAGCTTGAGAAAATGGTATCAATGTTGTATAAACAGATCTTTGGATAATCATATCCTTTGGGCAAAGTTTCAAGGAGAGGAGGTCCATTGACTTACCCAGTCTCATTCATTTAATGGTCTGAGAAACTGAATTTAGTCCCCTTTTTTACTTTTCACAATCGGCACATCTACACAGGCAATATAATGCAGCTTGGAGCCAGTTTGGAAGGAATCAGTTTCACTATGGGGGTGATTAGATTGCCATGCCTGGAACTGGTTTGAGACCATTATATTGACTTGGCTTCAAAGTGCTGTGCAATTTTTTTTCCATTTCCTGCAGAAATGTGCATCAGTGCATTAGAGGAATATGGAATTTTTTAAAAAGGGGAAAGGGACCGTTAATAAAGGGGCAATGAATTACCTAGCCATGCCCTTGGGGTGTTTTTCAACAGAGCCAATAGGGATTCTTTACTGTTCTTGAGCAGAGGCAAGTGTCTACAATGCACCCTGCATTTTGCAGAGCCAATTTCATCCTGGATCTGGGATATACTTGAATCTGGTGCAGCAATTTTTTGACGTTAACCATGACTTTCTTGCAATTTTAAAAAATATTCCCTGTACTGTGTGCCACAGTGCTCATTGATGGCATGTGTTTTGTGTTGCCACTACAGTTTCAAATAATCTTGAAACCACATTATGGTGTCAGTGTAGATGAGGACAAAGTCACTGGAGCAAAGAAGTTGAGATCAGCAGGAGAAGCCATCGTAATGCATTTCAGATTCCCACTGCTCCACTCAAATACTTCTGTGTCTAAACACATGTGTATTTTCAACATGCACAAGGTTATCAGGTAAAGCGAGGGAGCAAAAAAACCCATAAAGATCCCAGTTGATGTGGAAATTCTCCAGTGAAAAGGCTATAACCTTGACAGGATTTTCAGTTAGCTCACAGGCTGGAATGCAAAAGAACCAGTTAGTGTGAGACATGGGGGGTAATTTTGAACCCAGAAATGATTGACAATCACTGGACAGGTATTTCTGAACACAGGAAATATACAAGTAGATTTTCTAATCAATCCCATTATTTGGGAACCGTCTTGCTGGGTTTTGCAAAAAGAAGCATGTGGTGTACTGCCCTAATTGCTGGACCAAGGAGTCAAAGGAACCAGGGTTCAAATGCCCATTCAACTATGGAAACCCATAGGGTGACCTTGGGCAAATCTTATACTCCTCACCTAACAGGAAGGCAATGGTAAGTCTCCTCTGAGTATATTTTCCTGAGCAGACCTGAAAAGACCAAAGAGTACAAATGTGTACTACTATCTCCTCACCTCCCTGATTTTCTATTTTTAATTCAATTTTAACACAAAGAAACACAAAGAAAATAATACTTATGCATATTATATACATACATATAAACATACTTGAACAACAATTGCATAACCAGCTACACAATTTCTCTTACAACATGCATCTCTACTAATTACATGTAACTCTAAATGCAAACATAAATACAGTAGAGTCTCACTTATCCAACATAAATGGGCCGGCAGAACGTTGGATAAGCGAATATGTTGGATAATAAGGAGGCTTTAAGGAATCACAGTGGTGCCAAATTGCATTACTTCTGTTATGTAGAGCCGGTCCAAAATCTAAACCTATTTCCTAGTCTAAATTAAAGTAGATGCAATGTATCAATGACTGTCTACCAACTGCTTGCATCTCCTGCTATAGGGCATCTAACCATGTTCCATATCACAAGGCAAGGCTACATGTGATGCATTGATCAGTGGAGGCGTTACGTGGAAACAGGACTATTCAAGTCCATAGTGTGGCCCAAGGAAGCTAAGCACTACAATGGATGGTACCAAACAGTGTCATTTACTGTTTTATAGGAGAATTTCTCCAACTGTAGCCATAGCTAGGCCAGGTGCAAATATGAATCACCTGTCTCAATGTACCTATATAAAATGTTTTATAGGGTGTTATATTTCCATAAAAGTCAGTACTTCTAAAGTAAACTTTTGCATGTTCCCTAAGCAGTTTGCTTAAGAATGGGTGATGGTTTATTTATTTCTTTTATAAGGTTTGGGTCAGAAGACAATGTTCAAGAAAGCTTTTCACAAGGTAATAGCACCACACGAACCTTGGCAATCAATATCCAAAGCAAATACAGGTTCAAGCACCTCAGATGTTTTTTATTTCATAGTATTTGTTCTGTGTCTAGAATACATTGGTCTATAAAGATTCCTGGAAGCATGTACTTTGCAGAATTCTCCCCACTTCTTCATTTTGCTTGTACACGTGCCCTGTTCTTTCAACTAAAAAAGAGAGAATATAATTCAACAGCACCAGGTTAATGAAGGCACCTTCAAAAGACATCAATTATTATTCACTTACATTTTGGGATGCCATATAGAAAACTTGTTTTCTGCTTCTCCAAAGACTAGAACATAAATTACAATGGATTCAAATTACAAGAAAAGAGAACCCATCTTAACATTTGGAAAACCTTTGTTTCTTGTAAGAACTGTTTGACAGTGGAATAGGCTGATTCAGAGAGTGGTGGGTCCATCTATGGCAGTGATTCTTGACCTTCCTAATGCCGCGACCCCTTAATACAGTTCCTCATGTTGTGGTGACCCCCAACCATAAAATTATTTTCGTTGCTACTTCATTACTGTAATTTTGCTATGGTTATGAACTGTAATGTAAATATCTGATATGCAGGATGTATTTTTATTCACTGTACCAAATTTGGCACAAATACCCAATATGCCCAAATTTGAATATTGGTTGGGTTGGAGGGGGATTGATTTTTCTATTTGAGAGTTGAAGTTGCTGGGATTTATAGTTCACCTACAATCAAAGAGCATTCTGAACCCCACCAACGATGGGATTGAACCAAACTTGGCACACAGAACTCCCATGAACAACAGAAAATACTGGAAGGGTTTAGTGGGCATTGACCTTGAGTTTTGGAGTTGTAGTTCACTTACATCCACAGAGCACTGTGGACTCAAACAATTATGGATCTGGATCAAAATTGCCATGAATACCCAAACGTGAGCACTTGTGGAGTTTGGGGAAAATAGACCTTGATATTTGGGAGTTGTAGTTGCTGGGAAGTATAGTTCACCTACAATCAGAGCCCCTTGAACCCCACTAATGATAGAATTGGGCCCAACTTACCACACAAAACCCTCATGACCAACAGAAAATACTGGAGGGATTTGGGAGGAATTGACATTGATTTAAGGGAGATGTAGTTCACCTATCTCCAGAGAGCACTGTAAACCCAAACGACTATGGATCTGGACCAAATCTGGCACAAATACCTGATACGCCAAAATTTGAATACTGGTGGGGTTGGCGGGGATTGATTTTGTCATTTGGAAGTTGTAGTTGCTGGGATTTATAGTTAACTTACAATCAAAGAGCACCCTTAAACCAGGCCACAATGGATCTGCACCAAACCTGGCACACTACCTACATGGCCAACATTGAATACTCGTGAGGCGGGGTGGAGGGAGGTGTTTTTGATGCCAGTCAAAGCAGGAGGAGGGTTTTTGGTGGGAGCATTCGGCATCTGTTTCCAAAACGGAAAAGAAGGACAGATGAAGAGATCTTCAGCCTTCTCTATCAAAGGAGATCCTAAGACCATCAGAAATACAGTAGAGTCTCGCTTATCCAACCTTCACTTATCTAACATTCTGTATTATCCAACGCAGTCTGCCTTTTAGTAAACTCGATAGTGACCACTTTCCTATTCTTCTCGAATTAGCCATTTCTATCCAAGTAATAGTGGACTGTCATCAACCCATCTTACAACCAACTGGAAAAGCCAACTGTCGAGTCAAATAGACGCCAGAGTTGAACCAAAGAGTTACCGAATTGCTGGCAACAGAACAGCTACAGAATCTAAGGATTGGCGTGACATATGCTACATCCCCCAGTGCTCTTTTGCAGAACTTTAACTCAAGAACTCAAGAACTCCAGAAACGAATAAGAAGCTCCAACATAGTTCCACATAGGCAATATCATCATCACTCCAAACCCTGGTTTGATAAGGAATGTATAAATGCAAAGAAATCACTTATTTCCGCCTACCAGGCTTTCCAGTCTAATAACTCGGTAATGGCGTCACAAGAGCTTCTCCATCAGAAGAGACTATATAAGTGCCTGTTGGCCCAGAAAAAAAGGGAAGACTCAAAAAACAACTGGACACGGCTCATACAAGCCGTTCAAACTAAAGACTCAGCCACCTTCTGGCACATCATATCATGTACAGCAAATTATGTTAAGCCCTTGATAGGAAGCCATATCTCCCCAGGGTCATGGGAAACATATTTTCGGGATAAAAATAAAATAAAATAAAATAAAATAGTAATCTGTGTTTTTGTAGTTAATGTTTTCAATACATTGAGTGCTAAATTCGTAAATACTGTAATTACTACATAACGTTACCATTTATTGAACTGGTTTTTCTGTCAATTTGTTGTAAAACATGATGTTTTGGTGCTTAATTTGTAAAATCATAATGTATTTTGATGTTTAATAGGCATTTCCTTAATCCCTCCTTATTACCCAACATTTTCGCTTATCCAACATTCTACTGGTCCATTTCTGTTGGATAAGCGAGACTCTACTGTATGTGTTTTCTGATGGTCTTTGGCAACCCCTCTGATACTCCCCTCGTGCTCTATGGAGTTCTTTAAACAAAGGCTGGGTGTACATCTTTCAGGAGTGCTTTAGTTTTGCCTTCCTTCATGGCGGGGGGTTTGACTATGGCCCTTTTCAATTATATCATGCCATAATTAATTGTGTTGATGTTGTGTCTTTTACTGGGTGAGTCCAAGGCAAAGGTTTTCTTTCATCCCTCCCTACTATATCTTAACAACAGATGCTTCTACACTGTAGAATTAATGCAGTTTAACACCATGTTAACAGTCATAGTTCAATGGCCTGGAAAAATCAAAGTTGTAGTTTTATAAGGTCTTTAGCCTTCTCTGCTAAAGAAAAATACTGATGTCTCATAGCATTGAGTCATGGCAGTTAAATAGTATCAAAATGCATTAATTTTATATTGTAGCTACACCCAAAAATTAGTGAGATAGGACAGGCAGAGGGAGGGAGGGAGGGAGGGAGGGAGGGAGGGAGGGAGGAGATTGGCCTAAGATCACCCCATGAATTCATGGGTGGGGAATTGAACCTGGATCTCCTGAGTTCAAACCCAGCACTTTAATCACGGTGATGTCACAGTAAACATGTTGCCCTGAAC
The DNA here is from genome assembly GCF_035594765.1 of Anolis carolinensis. Classification (NCBI taxonomy): domain Eukaryota; kingdom Metazoa; phylum Chordata; class Lepidosauria; order Squamata; family Anolidae; genus Anolis; species Anolis carolinensis. The sequence goes on from NC_085841.1 coordinate 248,395,540, forward strand.
CGTAATCTAAAATCTAAAGGACCATGCCTTGCTGCTGCTGCTTTACAACACTTTTAGAACTGCTTTTATGAGAACTGAGTTTGAAGAATACTTTTTTTTACTATGCAGAATATAAGCTCTCCTGGAAGGATGTGTGTCAAATTATAATGCTTGCTTAGCATCATTACACAGAAAGGAGGTGCACAGCTACTAACATGCTATGAGCTGAAGATAGCACAATAAAACTTTCTCAGAGGATAAGAACAATTTGCCCAAGATTCAACCACTTCCCCATAAATCATGATTGAGCAGTCATAATTATTTATTCCAGGAAAATGTCTCTGAAGAATAGGGTTTGCAAGTCTGAAATAGTGTTTTGTGGCAGAGGGAAAGTTCCCCAAGAAATTTTGTTTCGAAGAGGTGGGAGAGGGAATTTTAAAAATAACAAGCCAACAAGTAAGATGGCACACGAACTCTGAATTTTGAGACACAGGGACATTTAGACCATTGAAGTAGCTGGATCCATAGTTCTTTAAAAGAACATATGATACTAGAGGCAGAAATAACAAGGAAAAAATAAGGGTCCGTTGATGTACTGCAAAATCATTAACCACCCCAAAGTTTGCTAAACTGTAACTCCCAGAATCCCTCATTACTGAGTTTAGAGCTGCTTGGAGGTATAGTCCAGTAACATCTGGATGGCTGCACCATTCCCCTCTGTAGTTAAGTAAGATCAGGAGATTCATCTTAAATATCTCAAATCTCCCCAGGCAGATGGTTCTCCAGCATAAGATAAGATCATCTGCACTGTCATGAGATGCTCTTTATATGTCACCTAAATTGTGCTTCCAAATTAGTTACCAGAAGTACAAGTGCAGCATCAGCAAGAACATACATCCTTTTGTTAATCCTGAACAGAGTCATTCAATCAATTAGGTCCACTTACACATTGGTTCAGGACTCAACAGTTGATGCTGAGTCTACTGTACTTAAGACTAACTAGAATAATCTGCATGCCATATGCCAGCAAATATGGAAAACAAAAGAATGGCCATCAGATTGCAAAAAAAATCCATTTTTATCCCCACACACAAAAAAGGGGAAACACGAAAGAATGCTCAAACTTACAGACAGTGGAACTTATTTCCCATGCCAGTAAGGTAATGCTCAAGATCCTGCAAGGCAGACTCCAGCAATACATGGAGAGAGATTTGCCAGATGTACAAGCTGGGTTTAGAAAAGGCAGAGGAACCAGACACCAAATTGCCATTATCCACTAGATAATGGAGGAAGCCAGGGAGTTTCAGAAAAATATGTATTTCTGCTTTATTGACTATTCTAAAGCCTTCAACTGCGTGGATCATAATAAACTGTGGCAAGTTCTTGGTGGTATGGGGATACCAAGTCACCTTGTCTGTCTCCTGAGGAATCTGTATAAAGACCAAGTAGACACAGTAAGAACAGAGCACGGAACAACAGACTGGTTCAAGATTGGGAAAGGAGTACGGCACGGCTGTATACTCTCACCCGACCTATTCAACCTGTACGCAGAACACATCAGGCGACTTGCAGGGCTTGACGAATCCAAGGCCGGAGTTAAAATTGCTAGAAGGAACACTAACAACCTTAGGCATGCAGATGATACCACTCTGATGGCTGAAAGTGAGGAGGAGCTGAGAAGCCTTATCACCAAGGTGAAAGAAGAAAGTGCAAAAGCTGGGTTGCCAGTGTGATGTTTCTGCATAGTTAAAGCAATGGTATTCCCCATAGTAACCTATGGATGCGAGAGCTGGACCATAAGGAAGGCTGAGCGAAGGAAGATAAATGCTTTTGAACTTTGGTGCTGGAAGAAAATCCTGAAAGTGCCTTGGACCACAAGAAGATCCAACTAGTCCATCGTCCAGGAAATAATGCCCGGCTGCTCACTGGAAGGGAAGGATATTAGAAGCAAAGATGAAGTATTTTGGCCACATCATAAGAAGACAGGAAAGCTTGGAAAAGATCATGATGCTGGGGAAAATGGAAGGAAAAAGGAAGAGAGGCCGACCAAGGGCAAAATAGATGGATGGTATCCTTGAAGTGACTGGCTTGACCTTGAAGGAACTGGGGCCAACGGGGAGCTATGGTGTGGACTGGTCCATGAGGCTCAAAGAGTCGGAGACGACTGAGTGAAGGAACACACACAGAATAATCTAGAGAGTAATGGGTCTACTATAGTCAGGCCTTGCCAACAGGATGTCAACAATGTTGTGTTGTTCAGCTCTGATGAACCACGGGTTCAGTTTCCTGGCTTGCCTAGGCTCTGAAGTTTTGAATGAGACACAGACAGGATGAAGGCAAGATCAGAGATTTCACTTTGACCAAAAGTAGATGTTGGGGAGAAAGAATTCCCAAATTAGACATAAAGGCAATGGATGCATACATTTATAGAGACTTGGCAGCAATTTGAAATACTGGACTTTTGCTGCACTGGGTACTGATTGGTACAAATTACAATCTGCATACTGATTAGTGGAGGTGCGGCGCCCACTGTTATTGTTGATTGGTTCCCTCGTCTGGCGGGAAATGTAATAAACTGTCATTGCCTGTAACCATATTCTGCATATGCCTGACTATAAAAAATGTCCAAACTTTGGAACTCAAAAGATGATTGACATCGTGACATGGGTCAAATGATAGAATAACTAGCTGTCTGGGGGAAGAAATTTAGCCAAAGAAAATGGTTTAATAATGTGAATTTTTAAAATTCTAGATGTAGCTTACATACCTTCCAAATGTCTTGATTTGGCACAGACAGGCCTGATCTTCTATCATTCCACTTTTTTAGCTACAGTAGAGTCTCACTTATCCAACATAAACGGGCTGGCAGAATGTTGGATGATCGAATATGTTGGATAATAAGGAGGGATTAAGGAAAAGCCTATTAAACGTCAAATTAGGTTATGATTTTACAAATTAAGCACCAAAAATCATGTTATACAACAAATTTGACAGAAAAAGTAGTTCAATACGCAGTAATGTTATGTAGTAATTACTGTATTTACGAATTTAGCACCAAAATATCATGATGTATTGAAAACATTGACTATAAAAATGTGTTGGATAATCCAGAATGTTGGATAAGCGAGTGTTGGATAAGTGAGACTCTACTGTACTTTTAACATGTCCCTGTGTCTTTCTCCTCTCATTTTCTCCATTGTCCCTAGTATAAAAACAGAGAGAAAGTGGTGGGAGGAATCTTTCTCTGGTAGGCCCAGGAAAAATAAACTGATGAAACCTCTCTTAGTTTGTGAGTTTTTCCCCATTAATGCTTTGAGCAACCTCTGATATTGCTTTGGTTCTGAAGTCCTGGTTTTTGTCTTTGTTGGAAGGTATGGGTGTAAAGGAATAAAGTCTCTTTACTGTAAGGTCTTTCTGAAATACTATTATATAACAATGAGGCAATGAAAGATCATATAAAATTTAGATAAGGTGATACTGAAGGAAGTGGAAAGTAAAGACCAAAATAAAATTAGCTTCAAAATACATGTAGGTATCAGTTCTGAGCCACTCCCACTTTAGAAGATTTTGAGATGAAATATATTTACAAATTAAAAGCTCTAGAAATGTATATTACACTTTTTAATACATGTTGCATACATTGGAAAGTTGGTATGAAAATTAATTATTTGCAACTAAAGTTTCAAGGATGGGAAATAAGTTAATTGCCATTAATACAGTCAAAGCAAATCTTCCTTACTTGTTAAGACAATTAGAATAAATACTTTTAATTGCTGTTTTAAACACATCAGAGTACTACAAGCCATTATCCTTAATTAATAAAATAGCTCATCCTTTAAATATAAATGTATTTTAAAATAATTACATTCTACTTGTAATGTAATTCAGTGATATCCTAGTTAGGGAAGAAATGAATTAATTACAAGTTATTGTAATTACCAGTTCACCTATTGCTTGAATTTCCTTCCAAGCTGTTCTCTATCACAGTGTTTTTCAAACTGTGCTCCTCCAGATGTTTTGGACTTCAGCTCCCAGAAATCCCAGCAAACTCACCAGCTGTTAGGAATTGTGGGAGCTGAAGTCCAAAACATCTGGAGGAGCACAGTCTGAGAAACTCTGCTCTATCGTTTGCTTTGTAGTCACCTGGGCCCACATGTGACTGAATCGCATGAGATGGTAGAACTTATAATTATACTTGGAGCCACTTATTTCTATCTTAAAAAATTACTATTGCTGCTGCAAATTGATTCATGCATTGTATCAAATGAACACTTCTTTCAGACAGACAACAGTTCTTTTCAGCCAGCAACCCAACACAAATAAGCAGACAAAGGCAGGCTTATCATGTTTGTTGGCATAACCATGGGCCACTACATAGTCACCCCAGTGTTTGGAAAGTTACTTTTATGTAATTAGCAACTACAGCAAGAGTCAGCTACTGTTATCGAACCAACTCTCAAAATAAGTCTTTGCTTGCCCATTTCTCAAAAGTAATTAAAATAGTTGCTTTGGTGACATTTTAAAAAATTCTAAATGTTCCAAGTGGGTGGCCTGGGGTACAAACCAAGACTCTCCTCCTGGGCATTTCATAGAGCACAAAGCAGCAACACAAAGCCCAGCTTGAACCAAGTGAAATTCCTTCTCCATCATTTACTGTCTTACAGCAGCTTCATTCCTTCCTGGAAGGCAAACGCTGAAGTTGGTGATGGGCACTGCTGTTCAATCCTATTGACCTGTAGGGTCCTTCAAAGTTGTGTTTTGTCCTATGTTTTATTAAACATATACACAAAGCCACTGTGAGAGGTTGCCTGGAGTTTTGAGGTCTAGGGACATAGGTATATGAATGACACCCAACTCTGCTACTCCTTTAGCTATGTTCCTTTTACATTGTTGCATGCCCCAGACAGGGTAAAAGCAGGAGATATTGATGATGATTATGAATGTCATTTAGCAAGGCCACACTCTTAAATCTATAAAAGTAACAAGAAAGAAGAAAAGTTATGCCACATTAAGTTGCAATCATCATGGAGTTATGCCCTGGTGACTGGGAGAATAACACTGGTCAACACACGTTTTGGTGCCTCAAATGTTTTATGTATATTTCCTGGATATATATATGTTTCTGGGTATATCTGACCTACTAATGCCAAAAATTCCCCTATTAGATCTAGTATTTGAAATACATAATATATGCCATATACCAATCTTCATCTTTACAAAATCAAAATAACCATAACTAAGAAACTAAAGCTGGTGTGATCTATCCAATCCAGTTTTCTGAATAAGTGTCCCAAACAACTCCAGGAACAGGCCTAAAAACCAAGACACCAAGAGTTGTTCTTGTTGGGCTGTGTAATCAGTTGGCCTTCCATATTAATGAGTTTCTCTTTCATGGATTTGATGATTCCCAAGTTTATAGCTGCCACCTAATTGACCTCCTCACCCCTTCTCCTCCCCTCAATCAACTGTCCTTCCAAAGGCTCTTCCACACACCATATAACCCAGAATATCAAGACAGATAATTCACAATATCTGCTTTGAACTGGATTATCTGAGTCCAATGTCCTTCCAGTTCAATGTCAATTTTATACAGCTCTGTGTAAGGGGCACAAGAGAGCCATCCAGATTTTATACCTTTTCCAGAACATCTACCTCGTATATCTAGATCCTATCCTTCTCGCATCAACCATCTAGAAGGACAGGTGATTGGGAGAGGAAAATTAAGAGGAAGAGGAATGGGGCAAGTTCATCAATGGGAGTTTAACATCTGGCTGTAACATCCTGATGACTCGAGCCCATCTAACAAGCCTAAAACCTGAGATTGCTTCAGGATTAGCCTGAGGCATCTAAATGACATCTCAGACTAATCTGATTTTGATTGAAGTAAACTTGGATTTCCAGGTTTACACCAGGTTAAAAAATACCTGGAAAGGTGAGGATGTTCTGCGATCCTAGAGGTCAATCTCCACAGCCATCCTGGTTCTTCCAGCTCCAAGAGCCCAAAGAACCAAAATGGCACTGCAACCCTCCCCTCTCAGTCCCCCGTTTTTCTAAGAAACTTATCAAAGAGACCTGGAAATGGAAATAGGCCTCTTCTACACAGTTGTTGTCATGTCAATACGACAAGAACTTTGGAGAAAGGATTTCCCCCTCTCCTCTTCAAAGTTATTCTGATGTGACAGCAGCTCTGTAGAAGAGTCCTGCCTCCATTTGCAGGCCTCTCCAGAAAGTTTCTCACAAAACGGGGAGCTGGCAGCAATATCCCTAGGTTGATCTAGGATCAATCCAGGAGGGTATCTAGTCACACTTCCAGCAAAATCGGGGGGGGGGGGGGGGGGGAGAGAGAGAGAGAGAGGCAATCTAGCTGCAAATCCAATAGAAACTGACATTTTAAATGCAGTTCCTATTAGATTTTCAGCCTATGTTGAAGGACCCTTGGTCTCATACATGTTGAGGACAAGACTTACAATAATCCCAGCTTTTACACTTCCATAGGGGCCCTGCATGGATGTGGACGGCTGACTTTATAGACAACTAGTTACTGGCAATGATTTCCTTCCAAATGCTGGTTCATCTACCCTGTTTCCCCTAAAATAAGACATCCTCTGAAAGTAAGACCTAGTAGAGGTTTTGCTGAATTGCTAAATATAAGGCCTCCCCCAAAAGTAAGACCTAGCAAAGTTTTTGTTTGGAAGCATGCCTGCCGAACAGAACACCAGAGCATGCAAGATTGGTCAATGTATGTACGATAGATTGTTGTACATGGATATAATGGTAGTAACAAGAAATTCTTGATAGGATTCACAGTTTGCCTGGTTATGCTGGTTTATGATGACAACTACTGTACAGTATATAATGTTCATTTTTTTTGTTCAACAATAAATGTGAATTCTTCTTCATGGAAAAATAAGACATTCCCTGAAAATAAGAAAATAAGAGCATCTTTGGAAGCAAAAATTAATCTAAGACACTGTCTTATTTTCGGGGAAACATGGTATATCTGTGTTTTAAGTCAACCAGTAAAAGCTATGTAGGCTCAGTAATTATAAATAATTCAGGCCCCTTCTACACTGCAATATAAAATCCAGAATATCTGCTTTGAACTGGATTATATGGCAGTGAAGAAGGAGCCTCAGACAGCACATAGCGGACCTGCCCCCCACCCCCCCCCCCCCAAAAAAAAAGGTTGGAGCTCAGCCATCCTATGGTTCCATCTATTCTAACTATCCCAACTTGCCAGGAACAATCTTGATCAATATTCTGTTGTCTCACTTTTTAGCTACTTTTAAACTGTCATAGGGCCCTTCCACACAGCCCTATATCCCAAAATACTGAGGCAAAAAATCCCACATTATCTGAGTGTGGACTCGAAGCACCCAGATCAAACCAGATATTGTGGGCTTTTCTGCCTTGATATTCTGGGATATAGGGCTGTGTGGAAGGGCCCATAGGATGGATCGACACTGCCATATAATGCGGTTTCAGTATGCAAATTAACTGCATTGAACTGGATTAAAGTATATGAGTCTACACTGCCAAATAATCCAGTTCAATGCAATTAATCTGCAGTTTCAAACTACAGTACAGATCCAGCTCCAGCTTCTCTCATCTCCCTTTCCAACAGGCTCAAGTGAAAACAAACTGCTACATATTCTAATTACCATATATACTCGAGTATAAGCCGACTCGAATATAAGCCGAGGCACGTAATTTTACAACAAAAAACTGGGAAAACATTGACTTCAGTATAAGCCAAGGGTGGTAAATTTCAGAAATAAAAATAGATACCAATAAAATTACATTAATTGAGGCATCAGTAGGTTAAATGTTTTTGAATATTTACATAAAGCTCAAATTTAAGATAAGACTGTCCAACTCTGATCAAATCATTAGTCTCATCTTCTTCAAAATAAAGGTGCTTATGTATCATTTTAATAATAATAGAGTAAAATAATACATGTAATAATCGAGTAAAATAATAAATGCAATAATAATAAGATCAGAGTGAAATAATAAATGTAATAATAATAATAATAATAATAATAATGAGTAAAATAAATGTAATAGTAGCAACAATAATAGAGAAAAATAATAAATGTAATAATACTAATAATAATAGAGAAAAATAATAAATGTACCATATAAGCCAACCAGGACCCTCACCCGAGTATAAGCCGAGAGGGGCTTTTTCAGTCTTAAAAAAGGGGCTGAAAAACTATGCTTATACTCGAGTATATACAGTACTTGTCTGTCTTGCTCATTAACAATTTCTTCCATATTGATTTTACTCTGATGTTGCTGGACTCCTTGTGTGTCTCAGTTTTCAACTGTGAAATGTTGGAGGGTATGCTTAACCCAATTTTATTTATCTGAGGATTTGGTTATGTGTATGCATCACTAAAACTTTGAAATCTCATCCTATAGGCTGGACTGGTACCGCAGATTGGTCACATCAGATTTATTTTAATTTGTTTCAGTTTGCAGCCACTTAAAAACAGAGACTGGGCTTCTCTTAAACAGAAGTCTTTCTTCAATTCCTTCCATGTTTCTATCCCTTCCCCCTTACGCCCACCCCTCTCTTTCTCAACACTCCCTTTCTCCCAAGAGCAGACCATGTTTTCAAATTGGTAATTATGTTTGTAAAGGAACCGGTCCCATCCAGCTGACTCTGGTTAAAATACAACTTTCCAATCAGAGCCATCAGCCTTTTATAGTTTAGGTTGAAGGGAAATGATCCTTGAAAATGTCATTCTATGAAAATTATTATAGTGCTTCTCAGTTCTACAAAAAGTGACAATAAGTAGAAATTACTTGAAGACAGGCTTGTTCTCCGTCCTGAAATGCTTCACCATGGTTGCTATGTTTGGACATTACCTATCTCAAATATCAGAAGGGAATGATTTCCCGTTTGAAATATAGTCAGAGATGTTCAAAGTGGAAAGGCTGATGAGGTTCATTTACATTCATGAAAAAGGATGAGGCATAAATCCGGGAGATTCCCTTGCTGAAATGATAAAATTCATGTGAGAATTTTTTTTCGTGTCAGGAGCAACTTGAGAAACCGCAAGACGCTTCTGGTGTGAGAGAATTGGCCGTCGGTAAGGACATTGTTCAGGGGACACCCGGATGTTTCAGAAATGTTCTATTACTTTTTTGAAATGCTTTTGTAAATTTATGAAAGTAGAACTTTACAATCAAGAAGACAAACATGTTACATGTACTTTTGTATAAGTCAAACTTACGTAGAAATCAAGGGCTGGAGACAGAAATTATGGCTTTTACTATGACCGATGGATAAGTCAACCCAGCTTTTTGGGGTCGATTTCTTTAAAACAAAATGAGTATATAGTGTACGTTAACATTATCAGCCCCCCGTGGCACAGCAGTTTAAACTGCTGAGCTGCTGAACTTGCTGACTGAAAGGTCGGCGGTTTGAAATCAGGGAGCGGGGTGAGCTCCTGCTGTTAGCCCCAGCTTCTGCCAACCTAGCAGTTCAAAAACCTGCAAATGTGAGTAGATCAATAGGCACCACACTGGTGGGAAGGTAACGGCGCTCCATGCAGTCATGCCAGCTACGTGTCCTTGGAGGTGTCTACGGACAACACTGGCTCTTCAGCTTAGAAATGGAGATGAGCACCAACCCCCAGAGCCAGACACGACTAGACATAATGTCAAGGGAAAACCTTTACCTTTACTACCATCATCAACATGACAAACTTCCAAAAAAGAGCAAGGATCCTTCCTTTATAGTATTTGTGCAAAACCAGAAAATCAGCAGACATAGCTTTCATAGGAAGTCTGATTTGAATTTCATAGAAAAATGTGATCTAAATGTTCAATTATTAAAATCTATTAGAATTACTAGAGGTGACAGTGTCTTGGTCTATTCTTCACTGGGAAGCCAGAAGTACCACTCACTGAAAAGACAAAATGAATTTTTCAAATCGTGTCAGAAGCAACTTGCGAACATACTGCAAGTCGCTTCTGGTGTGAGAGAATTGGCCGTCTCCAGAGACGTTGCCCAGGGGACGCCCGGATGTGTTACCATCCTGTTGGGAGGCTTCTCTCATGTCTCCACAAGCTAGAGCTGACAGGTGGGAGCTCACCTTGCTTCACTATGTCTGACTGAACTTCTAATTGCACCTATGTACATAATTATATGTCTTGGGATGCATATACACTGGAGAATTAATGTTAGATACCACATTAACTATCCTGGCTCAATACTAGGAATCCTAAGACCTATAGTTTGCTGAGATAACAAAACCTTTTTAAAGGTGCACCCTTGGAGATGGGTTCCAATTCTAAACACAAAATTCATTTATGTTTCATATACACCTTATACACATAGCCCGAAGGTAACTTTATACAATATGTGTAATAATTTTGTGCATGAAACTAAGTTTGTGCACATTGACCCATCAGAAAGCATCCATGTGAACAATTTTAAATTCTGGAGGATTTTGGATAAGGGATGCTCAATCTGTGTGATTTGTGCATGAGCAAAGGCTTTAACAATAAGTATACATGAGGGGAAATGCAGAACAAGGAAGGATGTCATAGAAAAAAGTAGCAATGGGATTCCAATATTCCAGATAATAGGCAATCATGATAGCCTAGCATTATGCTCGCAGAGAAAATCACGGAGCCTGCCGTATTTGAGAAATAATGTATTACATAGTATTATGCGGAAGCATCCTAAACCTGCTAAGTCTGAGTTGTTAGCAAACAACACGACCTGTCACCAAGCAACAGGTTGCTGTGTTGCATAATTGCCCAGCAGTCAGAAAGTACATTCTGTCCTAGTTCTCCCCATAAAACCTTTGTAGCTCACACTCAGAGGGCCCTGTCTTTCATATCCATTCACTTTGAAAATCAATACCAAATGCCAAACTTCATTTTAATAGGTCAGGAAAATGATACTATGGTAGAATGATGTGGTTGGTAAATCAAGATGGATTGATAGGATTTGTGTGTGTGAAATCTGCAATATAGTTTTGGAAGCAACACATAGGGTAAAGAATGATCCATAACCCGAGAGAGGGGGGAATTATTCCTAAATGGTATGGGAGGGCCTTTCCCTATTCAGAGCCATGAATCACTAGTACTCAGGGAACCACAGTTTCTTACCTAATCCTAATTCCCTAATCCTGAAATACAGTAAATTCAGAAACATTCTACTCTATCAGTCTAGAACAGGTATGGGCAAACATAGGCCCTCCAGATGTTTTGGACTTCAACTCCTACAGTTCCTTGTGGGAGTTGAAGTCCAAAATACCTGGAAGGCCTAAGTTTGCCCATGCTTGTTCTACACCAGTGGTTCTCAACCTTCCTAATGCCGCGACTACTTCATAACTGTACAGTGTTCCCTCACTTATTGCAGGGGTTACGTTCCAGGATCACCCGCAATAAGTGAAAATCCACAAAGTAGGGATACTATATTTATTTTAATATTTATACATTATTTTAGTAGTTATTTTAAGTCCTTATCAACCAATTGTGTGTTGATAAATCGCCTCCTTCTCCTCCCGTTGCCGCTTGAGCTCCTTTTCTCTCCCTTTGGCTTCTCCTTCCTCCCTTCCTTAGGCTGTAAATTGTAAATTTTTATGATTTATAATATTCTTTTAGAGTTTATTGAAAAACCACAAAACAGTGAATCCACGAAAAGTGAACCGCGAAGTAATAAACACTGTAATTTTGCTATTATTATGAATCATAATGTAAATATCTGATATGCAAGATGTATGTTCACTCACTGGGCTAAATTTGGCACAAATACCTGTTATGCCCAAATTTGAATACGTTTCGTGGGAAGATTCGCCATCTGTTACCAAAAAGGAAGAGGGCAGGCGGAGAGATCTTCAGTCTTCTCTGCCAAAGAATATGTTTTTTCTGATGATCTTTGGTGATCTCTTTGACACCCCCCTTGAGACCCCCCCCCCCAGGGGTCCCAACCCCCAGTTTGAGAAATGCTGTTCTAGACTCATGTTCATCAAGAGAACAAAAATATTTTAGGATCAGCACTTGGAAACCTTACTTTTCTGAACCACAACTCCTATAACAACTCTACCAGCATAGCCACTATTGGGACTATACTCCACAACAGTAACTGTTCCAAGTTCTGATTCTAAGATTACTGTCTTCCTCATTGCAAAGAGGGAAGTGGGAGTGAATTACAGTAACAAGTCTCAGAAATAGTGTTCCTTCTTCATTCCCCCACACCTACTTTGAGTGTCAAGAAAAACAATCCAAGCATGGAGAAACACAAACTGTATTAGGAGAATACTGTGATTTGGGGGGGGGGGGGGGTTAAATATTAACCTGCAGATGACCAAAATAGAACTTTTCAATACTCTGAGCCTCAAATGTCAGCAGTTGCTTCTTCTAATTTGTATTGATATTCTTGCATACCTATTACCTTTTGGAAAGCCTGCAAAATCTTGCTCTTCCGACAAGCTTTCAATGGGTGAAAAACTCGGGGCTATGTCTGTTTTTATTGTTGCTTTTATTGTTTTTTATTGTTATTTTAAAGCCAAGTGTATTGTTTTAATCTATTTCTGTAAACCGCTCCGAGCCAAACTGGGAGTAGCGGTATACAAGTCTAATAAATAAATAAATACATAAATAAATAAGAGCAGGAATCCAGGAGGGACTGACTATCCTGTGTATCCCGTTGGGGATTGTGGATGATTGATGGAAACTCTTACTTGTGCCCGTGAGCCCAGAGACACCCTGCAGAATGATGCACCACTCAGCTTTGCAGAACAAAGTAACACAAGAACTTTTACTACATCCAAGAGATCAACAGAACAATGGTATTAATAGTCATAGAATCATAGAGTTGGAAGAGACCCCACGGGCCATCCAGTTCAATCCCCTGCCAAGAAGCCGGAAAATGCACCCCTGACAGATGGCCATCCAGTCTCTGCTTAAAAGCCTCCAAAGAAGCACCCCGGGGCAGAAAGTTCCAGTGCCAAACAGCTCTCACAGTGAGGAAGTTCTTCCTAATGTTCAGGTGGAATCTCCTTTCCTGTAATTTGAAGCCATTGTTCCGCGTCCTAGTCTCCAGGGCAGCAGAAAACAAGCTTGCTCCCTCCTCCTTATGACTTCCCCTCACATATTTATACATGGCTATCATGTCTCCTCTCAGCCTTCTCTTCTGCAGGGCAAATATGCCCAACTCTTTAAGCCACTCCTCATAGGGCTTGTTCTCCAGACCCTTGATCATTTTAGTTGCCCTCCTCTGGACACTTTCCAGTTTGTCAACATCTCCGTTCAATTGCGGTGCCCAGAATTGGACACAGTATTCCAGATGTGGTCTGACCAAGGCAGAATGGAGGGGTAGCATGACTTCCTTGGATCTACACACTATGTTTACAGAAATCAGGCAATCCTTTCTTTGTCCAGGAATCTGCTTCAAACCTGCAATGCCAACTTTTTTTTCTTTAGCTAGATCTCCCCCTTATACCTGACTCTGCCCCTCTTTTGTGGCAAGGTATGATTTACTGTTGCTTCTGGATTGTTTTGGACAAAAAGAAACAATCATCATGTCTCCAGTGAATGGATGTGCATTTCCATGCCTGCAGTCCCAGAAGGCCTTGGCTTTGACTCCAGAACTTCAGCGCATCTCCCAAGTGCTTAGCAGCTGGACTTGTTTGGAAGAACTCAACTGTAGTTTGGTATTGCAACATTTTCATTATCTTCCTTCTGTCGAGGCATTAGCTGCCAAACTATAAACTTAGAAATCATTAGCAAAAGAAGAGAACAGAGTTTGCAAAATTACTTTTACAAGGTATCATTACATTGCCATTGCAATTATTCAGCAAATCCATGAAGACCAGCATACAGATTTTTTCAAAGATTTGTACTCTATTGTGTCTGAACCCTGCTGATCCCATTATATCCTTTTTGCTCTTACAATTTCTTGTTTCTTCGTGGAACATTTTTAATGACAGTCAACTGCTGAACAAAGAAACATTTGGTTGATCAATTTCATGTGGTTGGATTTGCCTGGTGTCCTGAATACATGTTGTTTGATGTTCAGCATGTTTTTTGAGGGTCTACAGTATCTTCTTACTCCAACATCAAAAGGCAGTGACCAATCATTATTCAATTCACAAGCCACGAGGCACCACAAGTCCTTCACCTACTCATTATGCCACATAGTCAACAAGGCAAGGAGCTTGTTCATAGAACAGATGTGCACCTGGGAAGGCCATCTCAAGCTCAGGTTCTGTGGAGGTTCAACCTGATTCTAGCATCAAGTTGTCACTACAACCAAAAGGCTGTTGTCCCTACCATTAGTAAGAGGGAGGAGTAGAAAAACTCTGTTGAGTAGCCTATCCAAAGCAAGCCTTGCTAGAATTGAAGCAAATTCGTCTGGCCAGCTGCTGTTCATGGGTTGGGGAATATCTTGCCTTTCCTCTGCTTTTTCTGAGTCATTCCCAAGACATTTGCTGCCTGAAGCAAAGGACAAGATTGTATCCCTTTCCCTTTCCATGTGCAAAAATGGAGGAAATTAGCAGTTGCATCTTACTTCAACACTGCTGCAGGGTGGTATTCCCCACTGACTCCGAGGACAACAGGCTAACTCAAAATGTGTAGAACAGGCTTTATAGTACATAGAGTTCAGTCTTATTGTTCCCCGCAGTCAGCAGCTCCATGTGATAGATGCCTCACTCCAATTGATGATAGGCCTGACCTTGTCTGTTTTGAATCTACCCCTGTAAGTTCTGCCCTCGCAAGTTGCTGGAAACCAGCCTGTGAGGTCAGCAAACTCCAAATAAATTACTTCCCCCATTAAGTTGTCCTGAAGCGCCATTGCAAAACAATGCAAGGGAACGTTTGTATATCGAGACGGATTTCTATATCAAAGCTATGATGCAATTCTCTGTACACACAATGTCTCCCAGGCAAATGTTCCTATTAAACCTACTGTCAAGAAACTCTGGGAACAAATGAACATGCTGGCAGGAGAAGCTGGCACCTTCTTGTGGGCAGACATGCTTGTCCTTGGCCGCACTTCAGCATCTGATATGCCAAGACTGCCAGTTGCCAGCATTTATTATGGAGTTCCCACACAGACACTGGCAGGTGGACAAGCTTTTTATTTCGTAACCAACAAAAACCCTCTGCTGTAGTCGAAAGACAGAGACTGTATCTACAGTATATCATTGTGTTGTTTATTCGTTCCATCACTTCTGACTCTTCATGACCTCATGGACCAGCCCATGCCAGAACTCCCTGACGGTAGTGGCCACTCCCAGCTCCTTCAAGGTCAAGCTAGTTTCTTCAAGGATACCATCCATCTTGCCCTTGGTCGGCCCCTCTTCCTTTTTCCTTCCTTTTTCCCCAGCATCATTCTCTTCTCCAGGCTTTCCTGTCTTCTCATTATGTGGCCAAAGTATTTTGCCTCTGATATCTTTCCCTCCAGTGAGCAGTCGGGCATTGTTTCCTGGAGGATGGACTGGTTGAATCTTCTTGCGGTCCAAGGCAGTCTCAGAATGTTCCTCCAACACCACAGTATATCATGATAGCATTATAATAACACTTTAAGTTGAATGGCATCATCTAACTGAATTCTGGAATTTCATTACAATTCTTTAGAATTTCAACTTCAAATAGCAGCATTCTGTAGGCTGGAGCCATAACACCAAAAGAGATACCATGGCAGCTGGTGCTTTCCATGTCATTGCAATAGGGAATTCACTCTGGGTTTTAATCTGACACCAAGCTATAACTGAAGTGCGGATGTAGTCCCCTCAGATATTCTATCTTTGCCTGGGGCTTGGAATGTTTTTCACATGCATTACTGGCCCATTATTGACATTGCAGACCCTCAACTGCTCTGCAATCAGTGGGACTACATAGTGTTACTGTAAGAATATGTAAGGGCCTCCTGGTGGCGCAGCAGATTAAACCGCTGTGCTTCTGAACTTGCTGACTGAAAAATTGGAGGTTTGAATTCGGGGAGCTGGGTGAGCTCCTGCTGTTAGGCCCAGCTTTTGCCACCTAGCAGTTCAAAAACATGCAAATGTGAGTAAATCAATAGATTTCGCTTTGGTGGGAAGGTAACGGAGCTCCATGCAGTCATGTCGGCCACATAACCTTGGAGGCGTCTATGGACAATGCCGGCTCTTCAGCTTAGAAATGGAGATGAGCACCAACTCCCAGAGTCGGACACGACTAGACTTAATGTCAGTGGAAAACCTTCACCTTTACCTAAGAATATGTAAATACTTCCCCAAGCCCATCTTAAGAGCCAACATCCAAATCAGTAAAGAAAGTCTGTTCAGCTGTCAACTGAGATGTAAGAAGGATGTCATTTCAACTCCCTCTCACCAATGAATGAGATTGTGAGAGGGAATGGTGACAGAGATCTTGCTTTTGATCGTTACAGCATCACTCACGGGTAGAAGAAGATGGAAATATCATACCCTTGCATATCAACAGTTGAACAGACGTCTTTTGCCCAGTGTGGTTGTTGGCTGTTCAGGTGGGCTGCAGACCTAGAGACAATACTTTGTTACCCAATAGAGAACATCAGCAAACATTCTTAAATCTATATAATGTCATATAATGAGGTGAGAAATCAGCAGCACAACATGGATGATCAGCATTGGCATTACATGGGAATAGGAATCTCAACACTGGCACCTGACTTCAGGGTGGGTCTAGAGTGGGTCTGCTGCCTCACAACCATTGGCTCCACCCAGCATCCATCTAATTAACACAAAGATCCAATTATTTTCCAGTGGGAGGCAGCAATGCTCCACTCTGCATGTCTCCTTGTCCCAATATACTACCTCCAAATGCAATGCATAGCATAGAACAAAGCAGAGAAACAACATGGTTTCCGAAGGCTTTCATGGCCGGGATCACAGGGTTGTTGTATGTCTTTTGGGCTGTGTGGCCATGTTCGACATACAACATGGTTTCCATTCAAAAGTGCTGTGAACTACTGGGAGGATAGCTGGAGGGAGCAATCATCATGTTGTTGGAGGGAGCAATCATCAGCATGAGGCAGAGCAGAGAAACAACACGGTTTCCATTCAGAAGTGCTGCACACAACTGGGGACGGTGTGTTGGAGGTAGCAAAAATCAGAACAGTGGCTAAATTGAAGTTCAGTTCCTTGCCAGCTGGCCATTGTGCTTGGGATAATCTAAGATCATGGCAGGCCAGTGCGGAGTGGAGTGGAGCCAAACGCTGATTCGGCTCCTATTGAAAAGCACCACTGGATGCAAAGTTGCAGGAGTTTGAAAAGGGCCCTTTTGTGCCCATGAACTCTTGGCAGCTGCCCAATTGACGCCAACTCTGATGAATCTGTTGATCTGTCAGCAGCTCAGAAGTATTTCTTAGATGCAATCTTTTTCTCAGGTACCTATTTTTTAAAGTGTATTTTGTCCTCTGCCACATTGGAAATTACACTGGAGACTACCAAGAGTTTCCCACACTTGTGCCATTGTTCTACTACTGTAAAAGTGCTTTAGTGATAATTTGGGGAAACAATTCCAAAGTGGGAGCATTCCAAAGTGTGGGAATGGAAAGTACAGAAGGCCAGCAGGCTTTATTACACTCAGAGTCACAATAGCCAAAACTTGACTGATCATTTAACATATTGTAGGAAGGCATGAGTAAATATGATTTAAATTTATATTAAAGGTACTTTCTCCATAGAATATTGTTCTGATTCCCACAATAGTTGGACAACTTGGGTGAGATCCTTTTGCAATAGTAATTTCTCAGGGCAAATTACTCTTCCATAGAAGAATGAGATCAATTATGTTTGCAAGAGAGTGATGATACCTGGCAGCATCCTGTTGTGTTTTGACCTCTAGAAAAAGAGAGGTGTCATCTTTCTGGGTATTCATTGTAAAGGTACAAGTATGCTAGACATCATATCGTAGAATCATAGAGTTAAAAGAGACCTCATAAGCCATCCAGTTCAACCCCCTGCCAAGAAACAGGAAAAATTGCATTCAAAGCACCACAGACAGATGGCCATCCAGCCTTTGTTTAAAAGCCTCCAAAGAAGGAGCTTCCACCGCACTCTGGGGCAGAGAGTTCCACTGCTGAATAATTCTCACAGTAAGGAAGTTCTTCCTAATGTTCAGGTATAATCTCCTTTCTTGTAGTTTGAAGCTATTGTTCGGTATCCTAGTCTGCAGGGCAGCAGAAAACAATCTTGCTCCCTCCTCCTTATGACCCCCCCCCCCCTGCACATATTTATACATGGCCATCATCATGTCTCCTCTCAGCCTTCTCTTCTGCAGGCTAAACACGCCCAGTTCTTTAAGCCGCTCCTCATAGGGCTTGTTCTCCAGATCCTTGATCATTTTAGTCGCCCTCCTCTGGACAAATTCTAGCTTCCCCTTTCAATTGCGGTGCCCAGAATTGGACACAGTGTGATTCCAGTTGTGGTCTGACCAAGGCAGAATAGAGGAGTAGCACGACTTCCCGGGATCTAGACACTAGATTCTTATCTATGTAGGCCAAAATCCAATTGGCTTTTTTAGCCGCCACTTTACATTGTTGGCTTATGTTTAACTTGTCCACGGGGACTCCAAGATCTTTTTCACACATACTGCTATCGAGCCAGGCATCCCCCATTCTGTATCTTTGCATTTCATTTTTTCTACCTAAGTATCTTGCATTTGTCTCTGTTGAACTTCATTTTGTTAGTTTCAGCCCAAGATAAATAATTTTGTTAGTTATCTTGCAAGATAACCTATCTTCTTTTTTTGTGGCTGCAGCACTAGAGCCACACAATGTTTGGGCACCCCTGTCATCTCCCAACTACTAAATAATAACTGCATTCCACATTGAATAGGGCAGTTACTCTGACAAAGGTCATTGTGAAAAAGGTTTTGAATACCTTCTTGAGTAACATCCTAAAGAGCATTTATACAGGTGGAATGGGAGCTTAAACCAGTGTATGTTACCCATAGGATTCCAAACTTTGTTCTCCACTGTGAAAATGAACACTGTATTGAAGGTGCATCCTTTATGTGTTAGTAGAAAATGGCCATATTTATGCAATAGAATCGGACCCTAGACAATGCTGTATATCAGTTCTCCAGAAAGAAACGTCTTCTTTAGAGCTTGCAGAACCTCACACCCAGTTCTCTGAGCCTTTCTCAGTCTGTCTTTCAGAAACAGAAGCTGAGATGTGCCTTCAATTGCTTGATTATTTAAAGGTTATAGAATAAGGTCTAGGATAAAACATACCTCTATTGGCAGTTTGACAGTACTTTGTATAGTATGTTATAGAGGAGTTACATGCATAAATGTAAGAATGAACTTTGCTCATGTATCAATTATTATGGAGTCCCGGCCTTTGATCTTTGCATTTGAGAAAACACTACGAGCATGATCAATTTTCAGACTCTGGAAACAAATAAGTCACTCCGTTTTGATGGTGTTAAAAAGGAGGTCCTCTGAGAAAGGTATATGTCCTGATTATTATCAGATCAGCTTCTAAGCAGTGTGCCATGATCTTAACTGGCTCATCGAAACATCCTGGTGATGCAATGCAGAGGCAGTCCACAACTGTTGCTTGACAAGGAAACTGCACTGGGTTTTGCAGAATTGTTTATAACGGTGGTTCCCAACCTTTGGGCCTCCAGGTGTTTTGGACTTCAGCTCCCACAGTTGCCAATAGCTGGTAAGCTGGCTGGGATTTCTGGGAGTTGAAGACCAAAACACCTGGAGGTCCAAAGGTTGGGAACAACTGGTTTATAGGAATTATTCAAGTTGTTTAGCTTCTTTTGGAGGGAGAAGCCTCAGTACCTTAAATAAGTCCCATACAGCACTCCTATAAATACCCAGCATGCCATAGGGTCACCATGACTATACCCATCCACTTTATTAACAAGTTCCAAGAACAAGAATAGCCAGGTAGCATAACATTTAGCCTCCGGTGGCCTAGGGGATAAAAGCTTTGTGACGTGAAGGTTGGGTTGCTAACCTGAAGGCTGCCATGTTCAAATCCCACCTGGGGAGAGCACTGATGAGCTCCCTCTATCAGCTCCAGCTCCATGCGGGGACATGAGAGAAGCCTCCCACAAGGATGGTAAAACATCCGGGCGTCCCCTGGGCAACGTCCTTGCAAACAGTCAATTCCCTCACTCCAGAAACAACTCAGGTTGCTCCTGACATGAAAAAAACCCCTCACCCTTGAAGTCCAATGCTTTCTCTCTCTCTCCCTGCAAGGTAGAACCAAGTCTTTACTTCCCATGCACTGGTTAATTTTTTCCTGACGTATTCTGGACCCAAAACGTGATCTCCCAAGACCATGGTAGCGTTTGTGCAATAGCCTATAACTGGTTTCTGTTCAAGCAGCATTTCATTCATTCCATTTCCTCCCTCTGTACACACAGTCCTCAGACTTGAGATCAAACCTGGGGATAAGCTGCTCCTTATCAGCCTTCCCAGCATGGCCCAGTCAACTCTCTTCTGGTACCAACCTTCAGAGCCAAGGTCTTCCCACCAGGCAGGCCCCTCTTGCCCGGTACAGCTCTAGAAAATGAAGGCACCTTCACACCTAAGTGTCTTATCTATTTCCAAGCTGGGATCCAAAACTAGGGATTCTCACCTTAGCCATGCTGTCATTAACTGTCTTCTGGCTGTTTCTTCTATTATGTATATGAAGCTATTGTCAAGAAACCACCAAAAGATGAAAAAGTGTCACTCCAAAGTTTGTTTTTTTAAAACTAACTCTCAGGAGTGTGAACAACATATGTAAATATACAAATGCAAACTTACTGCCTTCAACTGTAGTGAAAGAAAAAAAGCATTTCCAAATAACCAGTATACAAACACAAGCGGGCATTTCAGCATTTTCCTTCCCACCCTGTTTTGTTCCAGAGCTGAAGAAATTGGATTTCATATGACTGAGCATATGACCACCTTGTAGTGAGAGCAAGATGAAGAGGTCTCACTGAAGAGGCCTACCCGAACTAATCATAATTTGCCATAGACTAACTTTGAAACTGGGTCACTTCCTCATTTATCCTGGCCTTGTCTACCTTATGCAAGTCAAGTTGGGGGGGGGGGGGGGTTGTACTATGGCGTTGACATCCTGCAATCTTCTGCCACTAGTTGGGAGGACATGACCCAGCTGCATTTTCAGATTACTTCTGTCTCCTAAACCTGGGTCAATAAGACACTCCTAAAGTTCATAGTTATGAGACAAGCTCTGACACAATATTCTGAGAAAAGACTAATGATAACGTAGATGTTCATGGCAAGCATGCCTAACATGCCTCTGGACTTTTGATAGTTGCTAAGGTCCATTGTCCATAGGTAAAGGTAAAGGTTTCCCCTGACATTAAGTCTAGTTGTGTCCAACTTTGGGGGTTGGTGCTCATCTCCATTTCTAAGCCAAAGAGCCGATGTTGTCTGTAGATGCCTCCGAGGTCATGTGGCCAGCATGACTGCATGCAGCGTTTTTACCTTTCTACCAGTGTGGTACCTATTGATCTACTAACATTTGCATGTTTTCGAACTGCTAGGTTGGCAGAAGCTGGGGCTAACAGCGGAAGCTCACCCCAACCCCCAGATTCGAACCGCTAATCTTTCGCTCAGCAGCTCAGTAGTTTAACCCACTGCGCCACTGAGGACTCCATTGTCCTTATTATATTACTGTTGTTGTTGTTGAATCCATACTGTATCTTATTTGTTATAGTTTTCCATGTGACTCTCATTTTGCTTTCATTTAAAGTTTTGATTGAATTGAATCATTCCTCCAGATTTGCTGGTGTTAGGGACAGCCACAAACATGACAACTGCAAATAATAAAATTGCTAATATTTTACCTGAGAGAACACCCCTTTGGGAATATCTAGTTTCCCTAGAATGACTGGAAAAACTAGATATTCAGCTTCTACAAGTTGGCCATCTAGTTGACCAACTTGATGGCCCTTTCCACTAGATCATACTGCAGGAGCTACAGTTTCCTAGAGAGGTATTCTCTCTGGGAATCTCTATATCCTCCAATATAATTTTATGATAAAATTTTGACATAGGTTGGCCACAGAGTCACAATAAGGACTGAGAGATTCCTAGAGATAACATGTTACTCAAATCTGTGAATAATCAATTCCACAAAAGTCGAAGCCAGAAATGTGGAAAGCAAATTGTATATTTAGCTAGCTTTTATCCATTAGATCTCAGGGCAATTTTATGAGGCTGATCAGCTCAATAACAGTAACAGAGTGGTCTTCAAAGGCTGATGATCCGTCCTGAATCCCCTTGAGGAGAAAGTTCAGAATATAAATAATGTTTTTATTGGCTTACTGTGAGTTTTCTGGGCTGTGTGGCCATGTTCCAGAAGAATTCTCTCCTAACGTTTCCCCCACATCTATAGCAGGCATCCTCAGAGGTGTGAGGTCTGCTGGAAACTAGGCAAGTGGGGTTTATCTGTGGAAAGTCCAGGTGTTCATGTCTCTCTATTTTAGAGTACCAGGGATGGCGAACTAGTTGTTCTCCAAGTGTTGTCAGATATCATAGAATCATAGAATCATAGAATAGTAGAGTTGGAAGATGGGCCATCCAGTCCAACTGTAGCGGAAGCCAGACTTCCCCTCTTCTCGGCTTGTCGTGTGTCTGTGCGGACGCAGTGGAAGTAGGAGACAGACAACTGGAGTTTTTTCCAAAGAAAGCAGTTTACTAAAGTTCCTGCAGCTGCAGAGGTTCATCCCACGCACAACTAGATGCTGAAAAGGGAGAACCCCGCAGACAGGGTCAAGTGTCTATTTATACAATTCAGTGGGTTCAGTTTACGACCGCCCACATATCAAACCATTGGTGCATATTTGTGGTGCAGTATTACATTTCATTACTTTCGTTTCTCTCAAAACACATGATTTCGGGGAAATCATGTGATATCCCATCGGCTGTGTTCCTGGCCTGCTCGTACCTCCTTATATGGCCATTTCCTCCTACCCCTTCATTCCTGCCTTATTCCCCCATTTTTTTTTTTTTTTGCGAAGCGTGTATACAAAAGCTGAAGCAAACCAAATGAGCAGACTTATGGGTCCCTCCAATCCCTTCTAGCTTGCAGCCAAGCTATCTTTTCAGTGGAAAATGAGCGCAGAATAGCATTTGTACATAGTTTCATCACCAGAGGTAAACAACACATGAGGATTAAAAATATTAATCAGGTTTTAGAAAGGACATAGTCCACAGTAGAATTCTGATCTAGCCCAGTCATTTGGCTTCTTCCGATGATGGATTTGTTGCTATGGCCAGAGGTGGCCATTCACATACATGTCCAACTTTCAGGTCTTTTCAGTCTTTGGCATAAAGTCAAACTGGGGGTGTGTTTCCTCTTCCTTGATCAAAGGAATAATGTTCAGTTAATTTGAAGAAAGTCTCTTTGTCCAATCAAGTCTCTAGTCTCTAAGAATTGTCTCTGTGTAAAGAAAAGTCTGTAAAGAAAATCTCCATCTCTCACAGGGCTTTAGCTGTCATACCCAGTATACCCAGCGTGTGGCGTGGGGTAGACTTAAACTCCTGCGGGTTTTGGATTCCAAAACAGGCCTTCCAATAATAATGCCTTATGGATCTCCATTTTGGAAAACAGGCCTCTCAGTAACAATGCCTTATGGATCTCCAATTTAGGAACAGGAGTCCAAAAAGCTGAAAAAGAAAGCAGGAAGACAGTGAGAGAGAATGGGGGAGGGGGAACGGATTACCCATCTGTCGATCATCCTGTTCGGCATCACTTTTGTCTCAGCCAATCTTGTTGAAATCCCTTGTCTCTCCACGGGTGGGGCAAGTAGGCCACTATTCAGCTCCCAAACGACCCCTCCATGGCCTCTTGAGAAATGATTCCTCCATGGGCCTTCTTTCGCGATCTGCAGTAATCCTTTTTACTCTGGTCCTGCTGCAATGGTTAACTTATTTTATTCTTTGTCACATTGCCTCCGTGCTATATCCTCCTTTTGGCTTAAAAAGCAAGGTTGTTAGATGGCATATGAAAAAGTCCCTCATTGTCTCTCAAATCCGGCAAAAATCCGAATTATTTGCAATGTCCCATTACAAAAGGTCCTATCCAGGAGAGTTGGATCAAAATAGAAAATTGTATGTTGTTGAGTTGGTCAGCCCTTACAGCCTCCAGCCTGATGCCACACTCCATCACAGCCTTAACACTCAGCAACACCTATAGGCCCTCCCAGGCCTCTCAATAAACATGTCTCATAGACTTCTGGGTTTATCCCATACAGGAGTTCAGGACCTGTAGCAAAAAACAATGAGAGGGAAAAGAAGGGGAGGGAAATACTCATCCTTCCAGGCTGTATGGCTCTTGAAGCACTCTCTCTAGTCGTTTCGCTCACATCCACAGCAGGCCTCCTCAGAGGTTGTGCCTTTGACAACACACTCATCTGTTTTGAAATCCAACAAAATCTTTCTTCTCCACATCTTTTTCTTTTCTTTTCCGCAAACGATTTAACAATCGTCTATCCACTTGCTGCAATGCAATCTTCCACTCCAGTCCTGCTGCAGTGTTAAACTTACTCAATTCCCCTTTTACACCGACTCGTTGAACAGATCAAAATTTGTTAGTAACACACGTTGAAAAGCCTCCTGCCGCTTCTCAAATCTGGCAAAATCCAGGCTGGGGGCGATGGAAAAATGCCCCTATTTGCATGATCTAATGTCCCGTTTACAAAAGTCCTAGTCCTCCCTTTCCGTAACCTTTAGAAAGAGTTGGGCCAAAATCACAAAGTCCAGAATCCAAATCTCACAAAATTATTATGAAGCAACATGAGACGTAGCCAATTATATCATGTCTTTGGTTCTCAAAAGGATAACTTTTTATCACTTGGGCACTAGCTCCCTTTTTGAATAAAATGTCAATCAAAAATTTAAAAATCAATGTCAGTTCTTAATCCTTCTGTGTCAGGAATATGGGGTCAATTTTTTTTCAAAAATAAATATATTTTTTTTGCACTGCCAACTTGTGACAGTTTTCCATACAAAGTCTCTACAACCAATAACTCCTCTCCTTGTCCTCTCCCTTCAGCATCCATCTCCTTTCCAAAACATTCATTCACATTCCTTCTCCTTCTTCTTGACTCACCAAGATCACCTGTATTCCAAAGTGCTGCAAAAAAGAACCTCCAACATTTCCCTATAACCTGTAAGGGGTTTAAACAGTCTGTAGAACAGAAAAAAGGGGGAGTAGCCCACAGAGGCTTGAGTTTTCAAAAGTACACTTGTTCAGGCTCATTTTTTTTTCTTGAGATTCAATTTCTGGGCAGATGTCCAGCTCTTATCTGTTGTATCACCATGTTCTCTAAAAACACTGAAGCATTGTTCTTTCAAAACAAGGATTTTTTTTTTCAAGCCTAAGACCATTTTTTTTCCCAAAAAAAAAATATCTACAGCTTCCGAATTGCTTCTGAACAAATCTACTAACATTGTTTATAACTCTTTATGCATTTTGAATTCAACACATACATCTCATTCACACAAGGTCCACAGGAATTCTGATTAGTGGTTAGTTGTTTAGATAAAGTCACACACTCTCTCTCAGCTCATGAAACATTCTCACCCAGTTGTCCCAAAACAAGTCCAAAGCAAGGATTTAAGATCCAGGTGAAAGACAGAACCCCAATATATATATATATATATATATATATATATATATATATATATATATACACATTTACATCATCATTTTCTTTCTTTTTTTTTCATATTAAATTCACTTTACATTTTTAAAACTTCACTAGTTCACAGCGGCTTTCATTGACCTTGGCTGTCCACTGGAATTCCATTATCTTTCTCTGGGCATTTCGCCTGAGTTTAACCAGAATGACAGGGAAGAAACATTCTAACAGACTTATCGTTTTTACCTTGGACTGTCTGCCAAGATTTTCCCACTATCTTTTTGGCATGAGGCCCAGGTGCAAAGGAAAACTTTTTAAGAAAACAGCCTTTGTTCCTCAGAAATAACAAGGAAAACTTTCTGAGCCTCAACACCACTTTAACAGCCTCCCTCCCTTTTTCTCGCCTCTCTGCAGCTTGTCAGCAAAAGCAAACTAACACAGACAGACCCTCTTCGAATCAGATTTTTTCAACCGTAATAAAACATTTCTAGATATTTGTGCTCAACATTTTTTGTGTAAATCTATAGACTCATTTTTCATTTTCACTTCAATATTACCACGAAACATGCAGAACTTGAAACTCATTATTCCCCACACATGACAAAGAAATCAAACAGTTTTTTTGTTTTTGTTTTTTCCTTTCCCCGGGAGTTGCGACTCCTCATGAGCCCTGCACGACTTGGTCTTGGGGCACCCTCACAAGTCTTGTTCTCTGGGGAATTCCTTCTACGGCTCTACTTGCAACTGAGCCGAAATTGTCTAACATACACTGTAATGGGGTGGTGGATTTGAACCCACTGCCTCCCATCCTGCCTAATAGAGGGGACTGCCTTGGACTGGGCACCTGGACACTCAACGGTGTGTGTCAGAAATCACAAGACAGAACCCCTTTATACCTCCCTGGGAACCTTTGTGTGTCCCTCCCGGCGCTGGTAACTGTGTTCCCTTAGTGTCTCATTTAACCACTATACTTGCCAGATTGCTGTAGATGTCGGACCAACCTTCGCCCCTGGACTTTTCCCTGGATCCTTTTCCTCCTGGCTGGTTTCTTTGGAACCTCGCTGTCGTTGCGGCTCCCACCGTCGGCCGGCGTTGGCATCAGAGGCAAGCACCGCAGCCGGTCTTACAATATTCAGGGGCCCCTTCTCGTCTCACGGTAGTTGCCTCTGGCCCCCACCGCCGAGTTGGGACCGTCCCGCCAACGGGATCCGTCTCCGATCTCCTGGCCCGTCTTATTGTGGAATCACGTCGGGGTCACCAGAAAATGTAGCGGAAGCCAGACTTCCCCTCTTCTCGGCTTGTCGTGTGTCTGTGCGGACGCAGTGGAAGTAGGAGACAGACAACTGGAGTTTTTTCCAAAGAAAGCAGTTTACTAAAGTTCCTGCAGCTGCAGAGGTTCATCCCACGCACAACTAGATGCTGAAAAGGGAGAACCCCGCAGACAGGGTCAAGTGTCTATTTATACAATTCAGTGGGTTCAGTTTACGACCGCCCACATATCAAACCATTGGTGCATATTTGTGGTGCAGTATTACATTTCATTACTTTCGTTTCTCTCAAAACACATGATTTCGGGGAAATCATGTGATATCCCATCGGCTGTGTTCCTGGCCTGCTCGTACCTCCTTATATGGCCATTTCCTCCTACCCCTTCATTCCTGCCTTACAACCCCCTGCCAAGAAGCAGGAAATGGCATTCAAAGCACCCCCGACAGATGGCCATCCAGCCTCTGTTTAAAAGCCTCCAAAGAAGGAGCCTTCACCACAGTCCGCGGCAGAGAGTTCCACTGCCGAACAGTTCCACTGCCAACCAAACAATGAGATCCTGCATCAGGAGATATACACATCTCATGTAGCTATGTCACCATAGCTCTGTCTCCTGATATTAATTCCTCCAAACTCACCTTGTTAGGTGCACAGACCCCCTTTCAACACCAGAATCTCCAAGTGGTCAGAGAAAGAGGGAAGCAGCAGCAACACATCAGGCTGTTTTTCTTTAGCAAGACATTCTGTGACAAGACACTAGCAGGGACCTAGGAGAGTCTTTGGGATGTCCCTACAGATTAGGCTCTTGCAGTATGTCCAACTGAAGCAAAATTGTTGAAGGCTTCACCACTTTTTAAAAATCATGTCAGAAGCGAATTGAGAATATACTGCAGTCGCTTCTGGTGTGAGAGAATTGGCCATCTACAGAGACATTGTCCAAGGGACGTCCTGATGTGTTGCCATCCCGTGGGAGGCTTCTCTCATGTTCCTGCATGGGAAGCTGCAGCTGACAGATGGGAGCTCACCCCATCTTGCAGATTCAAATCACCGACTTTCAGATCTTCAGGTCAGCAGTTCAGCCGGCCCAAGGGTTTAACCCATTGCACCACTGTGGCTCTTGACATCACCACTGATCCTCTTCTTCTCCAGTGAGCCAGAAATGACCATGTTGGGTGGCTGCATAGCTTCCGAGGTAGGTTGAGGGGGGCT
This sequence comes from Anolis carolinensis, assembly GCF_035594765.1. NCBI lineage: Eukaryota > Metazoa > Chordata > Lepidosauria > Squamata > Anolidae > Anolis > Anolis carolinensis. Next base: position 248,423,611 of record NC_085841.1, read on the forward strand.
TTGGGGCATTACACAGTTGGAACAGAATTCAAATGAATTATGACTGAAAATGTAATATTATATGACATCACAACTTAAGAACTGAATGCTGGCCAAATATTTGAAAAGTTATCATCACTAAAATCCCCAGTTGGAAAGCTGTGCATAAAAGGAGCCTCCAGTGGCACAGCAGGTTATACCTCTGAGCTGCTGAATTTGCTGACTGAAAGGTCAGCAGTTTGAATGTGGGGAGCTGAGTAAACTCCTGCTGTTAGCACCAGCTTCTGCCACCCTAGCAGTTAAAAATATACAAATGTGAGTAGATCAATAGGTACCGCCCTGGCAGGAAGGTAACAGTGCTCCATGCAGTCATGCCAGCCACATGACCTTGGAGGCGTCTACGGACAATGCTGGCTCTGTGACTTAGAAATGGAGATGAGCACTAACCCCCAGAGTCAGACACGACTAGACTTAATGTCAGGGGGAAACCTTTACTCTTACACTCTCTGACTATTGGCATTGCCTACTGGGACTGGTAAGTGTTAAAATCCTACAACTTGGGAGTGAAGATGCACCCTGTTGTGTAGACTTCCTGAATGAATGCCTACTGTGTAGGACTACTCCCTGAAGGCCAAATGAGTTGGGACTCAAAAGGCATTTTACCTAAAAAAAGAAACAAAATGCAGATGGCAGCTGCTGGGACTGATAAGTATAGGGATCACAAAAAGAATCGGGAGGGGTAATGTCACCCATTTTCTCAATTCTGATGAAAACTGCTCCAATTTACATGGGGAGGAATTTCCCTATTGGCAAATTTACATATTTACATTTTGAAAAAATTCCAGCCATTCCTGAGATTCTGAGCATTATTGTAACCATAACCCTTATCACTTTGCATTTTCTTTTAGATGTGCAAAAGTTCATTTCAGATCACATCCAGATTGGCACCCAGATATTCTATAGAAATAGGACAAATAATGTTGGTGAGATTTTGAGAGAGCTGACTGTGTCACCTGGAGCTCATGGAAAATAGATATCTGGGCAAGACTATACAGCTGCATGCATTTAAATGTGCCCTGCTAAAACTAGTTCTTATAAGTCTGTGTGTTCTCAAACTGCTCCGACTGTTAATTTGTCCATGGAAGCAATTACTGCAAAGACGTCTCTGTGGTCTCCAGTTCAAAGAAGTCTATACAAGTAGTCAATTCTCTTTGTTCATATGTGTGTTTGGATTTTTTCCAACTTATGGTGACCCTAAGGTGACCCTATCATGGGGTTTTCTTGGCAAGATTTGTTCAGAGAGGGTTTGCCTTTGCCTTCATCTGAAGCTGAGAGAATGTGGCTCAACCAAGGTCACCCAATGGGTTTCCATGACCGAACAGGGACTTGAACCCTGAACGCCCGGGTCATCGTTCAATACTTAAACCACCACATCATGCTGGCTCTAGGCCATTGCAAACACTCTTTCTTCCTGTCCCTTGAAGGTCTTCCTTCTTGGAAGTGGGAAAACATCACAATATTATCATGTTCTGTTTTTTTTTCATGCTAGTTTTATTCACACTAGTATTAAAAATAATATGATCTCAAGGCAGTTAGCAAGCAAATGGAAGTGATTAAATTCACAGACACCAAGGGTGGCTCCCACTTCACCTGAAGAGTGAGACACGCTTGTTTGCCTAAAAGTTCACACAAATGCTACAACGGGGCGCTTGCTTTTTATGGCTCCAGTCCTCTGTGGTTTATTACATCGAATACCTCCATATCCACTCTTGTCCAAAAATATCCATTTTCAAGCTTGTAAAACTAGTAAACAAAATATGTCAGGCACCCAGCAGTTCAAGACACTGGGTCGGCTACATTTTAAAAGAAGACACAGACAGTTTACATTTGGCTAGCAATGAGAACAAAATGTGCAGATTAAATAACTTGCTAAGCAAAAAATGTACCTGAGGCCATTGGTGTTCCATCCTACTTCACTACCTCTTCAGGTGAACAATGAATTAAATTATGACCTGCATGCCAGGACGGTGAGGGTGGAATCGGATGTAATTTCCGATTTAAGAACGGGACAGAATAAAGGATGGTAAATCGGATTATAATTCAAGTGGGAAGTGAGGAAAAGTGAATGCTAACCCTTTCAGGGTCCTTTCAAATGGTTGAGTGCTACAGGTTCACAGGCCGTAGTTTCTTTTTAGGAACTGACCAGAAAATGCTGAAGTAGATAAACAGGTATGCATGTATTCCAGTCTTTTGCAGCTAAGGCTGCATCTATCCTCTAGGATTAATGCAGCTTGAGACCACTTTAACTGCCATGGCTCAATGCTATGAAATTGGGGGTGTTGTAGTTTGGTGAGGCACCATCACTCTTTGGCAGCAAAGACAAAGTCCTGATTTTTTTTTTCATGTCAGGAGCAATTTGAGAAACGGTAAGTCGCTTCTGTTGTGAGAGAATTGGCTGTCTGCAAGAACGTTGCCCAGGGGACGCCCGGATTTTTTTTTGATGTTTTGCCATTCTTGTGGGAGGCTTCTCTCATGTCCCCGCATGGAGCTGGAGCTGATAGAGGAAGCTCATCCGTGCTCTCCCTGAGTTGGATTCGAAGTAACAACCTTCAGGTCAGCAACCCAACCTTCAAGTCATCAGTCCGGCCGGCACAAAGGTTTAACCCACTGCGCCACTGGGGGCTCCTAAAGACTTGATAAAACTTCCATATTTCCATAGCATTGAGTCATGGGAGTTAGTGGTGTCAAACTGCATTCATTTTACATTCGACACTGCAGATAAATCCCAGGTCTTTTGCGCCCACTGCTTCTAAGGCTCACCAACCCCCAGAGGTCTATGGCTTTTTTTCATATCAGGAGTGACTTGAGAAACTTTCAGATGACCAATTCTCTCACACCAGAAGCTACTTGAGAAAGTTTCTCAAGTCGCCTCTGGTGTGAGAGAATTGGCCGTCTGCAAGGACGCTGCACCAGGGATGCCAGGACATTTTACCATCCTGTGGGAGGCTTCTCTCATGTCCCTGCATGGGAAGCTGGAGCTGACAGATGGCCCCACTCCCCAGATTCGAACCTCTGACCTTTTGGTCAGCAGTCCTGCTGGCACAAGGGTTTAACCCATTGCTCCTAGGTCTATGGCTGAAAGCCTCATCTTAAGAAATCTTCAACTTAAGTGTCAGGCTCACTTCAAAGGACCAGTCTGAACGCAGATCAAAGATAGCTGCTCTCAAATCCAATCTTTATTGAAGAATACATGACTTTGGAAAAGTCGAGAATGACCTAATGTTTACATACATCCAATTTTATCACTTCTGATGCAACGTAATACCACACGCAAATATCATCATCAAATCCCACCCTCTGGATCACATTACTACCATTCCCACACACTATATCAATTATAATTGTTTATACTTTCAACCCTGAGTTCCCAGGCTCATTTTATCTTCTCCCGCCAGGTGCTTGCAGGGTTATTTATGTTATGTTATGAAGCCAGATTCAGGGCTTGGAAATTCAGCCCTGGGATTTGGCTCCATGACATGGCGCCCTCGTTTTCTTCGTCCTCCTCTTCGGTTCTTCTTTCATCATAATCCTGAAACAAATCAAACAATAACTCTATGTGTCCATTTTGTCCAAAGTCCCCATGTATTTTTTCAGCAAGCTGCGATGGAATACTGGGTGTATTTTCCCTAAACTTTTTGGCAATGCCAACTGGAAAGTTACTTCATTGATAACACCCTGTATTCTGAATGGTCCAATATATTTGGGGCCCAATTTTCTCGAAGGTAGCCCCAATTTGATGTTTTGGGTACTTAACCACACTAGATCTCCTTTATCCAGTTTATCGCCTTCCACCCTCTTTCTGTCTGCGAACGCTTTATACTTTTTGTGTGCTTCCTTTAAGGATGCAGTCACTTGACTCCAGCATTCTAGCATTTGCGTTTTCCATTTCCCTGCCTCTGTTTCCTCATTCTCTGTCCATCTTGGCAACTGGGGCAAAGGCTGTATTTCATACCCGTAAACCACTTCAAAGGGGGTTTTATTTGTTGCTGAATGTATAGTCGAATTAAAAGCTAGTTCTGCAAAAGCCAACCACCTAGACCAGTCATTTTGTCTCATGTTAGAGTACATTCGAAGGAACTGCCCAAGTGTCTGCTGAGTACGTTCTACCGCCCCGTTTGTCATGGGGTGAAAAGCAGAACTTAGACTCCTTTCTGCTCCTAGCATTTCCAAGAATTTTTCCCAAAATTTTGCTGTGAATTGTACTCCTCTGTCACTGACCACTCTACTGGGACATCCATGCAGTTTGTAAATGTGGTTTATGTACAATTCAGCTAGTTTCTCGGCTGATGGTAGTTTCGTCAGTGCTATAAAGTGGGCCTGTTTAGAAAACAGGTCTAATACTGTCCAAATATAACGATGTCCTTTGCTAACCGGTAGTTCCCCCACAAAGTCCATAGCTACACATTCCCAAGGTCTGGTAGGTTCTGCTACTGTTTGTAATAATCCCATTGGCTTCCCTCCCCTCGATTTATTTCTGGCACAATCATCACATTGAACAATATGATTCTTTATGTCCTTCCTCATCCCTGGCCACCAGCAATGTTTTGCTATTGCCTTTGTTGTTTTTGTAATTCCTGTATGACCAGCGCTCTGGTTATTGTGAAAACGATGCAAAATTTTAATCCTTAATGTTGCTGGGATATACAGTTTCTTGTTCACAAACCAAAATCCCCCCTTCTGCTCCCCCTTTTCTGCGTTGGATGCGATCCACTGATCTCCTTCATAAGACTGTTTCAGTTCGTTTCCCCAATTATCTTCCCCGTCGAGTTCAACAATAGCAGTGTTCTCCTTTTGGGTTTGCGCTCTTGTCCTGACAGCTAAGCCCCATTGTTTATCAGAGAATATTGTTCCCTCTTTTGCTGTGGTTATGCCTCCGTGTTGAGGCATGCGTGAAAGAGCATCTGCCAAGACATTCTGCTTCCCTTGAAAAAACTTTAATTGGAAATCGAACCTGCTGAAGTATTGCGCCCATCTAATTTGTTTGGGGGACAATTTTCGAGGAGACTTTAAATACTGGAGGTTCTTATGGTCAGACCAAATTTCAAATGGGATTCCGCTTCCTTCGAGGAAGTGTCGCCAGCATTCTAAGGCTTTTAATATGGCTAATGCCTCTTTTTCCCATATTGGCCAACATTTTTCAGTTTCGCTGAACTTCCGGGACAAATATCCGCAGGGTTTTAAGTTCCCATTTTGATCTTTTTGCAATAGTACTGCCCCGTACGCACAGTCTGAGGCATCGCAATGGATTATGAAAGGGCTCCTGATATCGGGGTGTTTTAGGATGGGTCCTTCTGTGAAGCATTCTTTTAGGGTTTCAAATGCCTTTTGGCATTCTGGCGTCCAACCCAGTTTGGCGCCAGGAGCTTTTACTTTTGCTGTCTCCCCTTTCCCTTTTGTTTTTAAAAGTTCAGTAAGGGGTGCGGTTATTTGCGCGAAGCCTTTTATGAAGGATCTATAAAAATTTGCAAACCCCAGAAATGATTGCAATTGCCTCCTTGTTTGAGGCACTCCCCATTCTTTCACATCTGATACTTTAGCTGGATCCATAGCTAACCCTTCTGGAGATATCCGATACCCCAGAAAGTCAATTTGAGTTTTATTAAATTCACATTTGGACAGTTTTGCGTACAGCTTTGCTTCTCTTAGTCTCTGCAAAACTTCCCGGACCAATTTTACGTGCTTTTCCTTATCTTCGCTCACAATCAAGATATCATCAAGAAATATGAATACCCCTCTGTACAACAATGGGTGTAGTATTTCATTTATAAGCTGCATAAAGCAACCGCCTCCATTTTTTAATCCGAAAGGCAAAATTTTATATTCAAAATGGCCGAATGCGCAGGAAAATGCAGTTTTCCAAGTATCCTCCGGTTTGATTCTTAATTTATGATATGCTTCAATTAAATCCAGTTTAGTAAATATGCTCCCTTTCTTCAATACGGTAATTAAATCCTTTACTAAGGGCATAGGGTATTTATTGTCCTTAGTAATTGCATTTAAATTTCGATAATCAATGCACAATCTTAGGGAGTTGTCTTTCTTTCTCCTAAATAACACTGGGGCCCCGAGAGGAGAATTGGATGGCTTAATGAAGCCTCGCGCCAGGTTTTTATCAATATATTTCCTCAATTCCTCCTTCTCCTGCACAGACATGGGATACACTTTTGGTTTTGGTAAGTTTGCTCCTGGGGTTATTTCAATTTCTACTTCTATATTCCTTTTGGGAGGTAATTTACTGGCCTCTTTCTGATTGAAAACATCCACAAAGTCTCTGTATTCAGGTGGCAATAGCTGTGGGTCTATTTCATCTGCTTCATCTCCCTCGTCCTCCTCTTCTGCAATTTTGCTTATCTCCCATTGCGTCTGCTGTTCTTTAAACGCTAGGCTCTTTCCTCTCCAATCTACTTCAGGATTTGCCTGTTCGAGCCATGGTATCCCTAATATTACGTGGTATGTGGCAATAGGGGCTATCACAAAGGATATTCTTCCTTCCCATTTGCCTATTTTACATGGGACCCCCCGTATTTCCTTTGTAGATACTTCCCCAGCAGCGACTGATCCATCTAGCTGCGAAAATGCAATTGGGGAGTCAAGCGCCATCTGCTGGCATTTCAGCGCTCCTGCTAATTCCGGAGTTATAATGTTTCTAGAACAACCACAATCCACAAATGCCTTGCAGGTGGCCCGATTCTCTAGCCCCGAGAGGCAGATTGGCACTACTATCATGCGTTTGTCCCGACTCACCAGTTTTTCTGAAGATTCTGGGGCTTGCACCTCCTCTTCCGCACGCCTCCCGGTTGCTGGCTTGGGCTTTGGGGGTTTTGGCGGCTCCCCCTTCCGGGCCCAGCATTCTGCTGCTCGATGGCCCGTCTTCCCACATACAAAGCATCCCGGTTTAGGTTTGTTGTTGTCTCCTCTGGAGGGAATCCCCGGCCTCCCTCCGGGTCTTTCCTGCTTCCTCGTTTCTCCTCGACCTCTCGCCACCGGTCTTTGCTGGCCGCCGCTGCTCCTGAAGCGCTTTACTTGGGCCAGGGTGGATTCAACGCGCCCCGCTAGTTGAATCCATCCCTGGAGCGTTTCGGGGTCATCTCTGTGCGCTGCCCAGCTGAAAATCTCGGGGCGTAGTCCCTCTTTAAATAATTCCACTTTGGTCACTTCAGACCACTCTGGTACCCTTTCCGCGAGGTGGAGGAATTCCTCTGCGTACTCGGGCACTGTTTTGTCCCTCTGCTTTATTCCTTTCAGCTGGTCTCGAGCCCTCAATTGCTCTAGCCGGTCTCTGAACCGGTTTTCCAGTGCGGCGAGGAAGCGGGGCACTGACCTCAGGCATGGGTCGCGTCTGGCATGTAGTTGCACATACCAGCTGGCTGCTCCTCGCTTTAGTGTGTTGCCGATGGCTCGAACCCTGCTTGCTTCGGAGGGGAATGTGTGTGCATTGTCTTCCATGTATCCTCTGATGCTAATTAGAAAAAAGTTCAGTTCATCTGATTCCCCTCCGTATTCTAGTTTGAGATCTTCCCTTCTTGGCATCCATTCTGCGGCCCGTTGATGCTGTCTGGGAGGCATGGGGAAGGGTTGCATCGGGTTTCCTCGGGCGGCCCCTTGGAACACGCCGCGCCCCACTCCGGTGGTCATTCTGCGCGGCTCCCGAAATTCTGCCGCCGCTGTCGGCCCTTCCACCCATCCGCATACTGGCCTCGCTGTAGCCCCCGCATCTCGCCTTTCCTCGTCATACGGCACATCCTCCTCCTCTTCCTGGATCCCCCGCTCCTCTCCGCCTTCGTCTGCAAATCCACTGGACCCGATCCCTGGCCCCAGTGGTCTTTCCACCCCGACGCCCATTCGGGGGGTTGGGAGCTCTGTTGGAGATGGCGGCCTCAGAGTTCCTAGAGCTCGCTGGCGCTCCACTTCGCGTGCCATTCTGTCTCGGAACTCCAGCTCCTGCCAGTATTCCTCATCTCCCTCGTCCCTTGCCGCCACGGGACTCTGCGTTGATGCTCGCTGGCCCCTCTGGCTCCAATCTCCTTCTTTACTTGGCTCTCTCTCGGCGCCATATCGGATGGGCTCCTTTTGGAGATTCTCTTCCAATAGTGGCACCAACCTCCCCACGGTTTCCGACAGCCTGGATAAATTAGTTTCCAGGATGGATAACCGCAGGGCCACGGTCTCCGGCATACTTCCTCCAGATCCCCAACTGGTTTCTGCAGCCGCAGAGACGCCTCTTCCTCCCCTGGGAATCCTCTGGGTCACGCCGTTCGGCCTGGGGTACCCCGTAGAGGAAGCTATGGCTTGCAGCGTCTCTTCTCTCTTCGGCCGGGCCCCTTGCAAAGGCCTCCCTGCTCCATTTGGGCTTTGATCTCCTTCTTCACTCATTATCACTTCACTGCGAATTCCGCAGGAGGGTGAGAACTGGATTCTCGACTTAAATGTCAGGCTCACTTCAAAGGACCAGTCTGAACGCAGATCAAAGATAGCTGCTCTCAAATCCAATCTTTATTGAAGAATACATGACTTTGGAAAAGTCGAGAATGACCTAATGTTTACATACATCCAATTTTATCACTTCTGATGCAACGTAATACCACACGCAAATATCATCATCAAATCCCACCCTCTGGATCACATTACTACCATTCCCACACACTATATCAATTATAATTGTTTATACTTTCAACCCTGAGTTCCCAGGCTCATTTTATCTTCTCCCGCCAGGTGCTTGCAGGGTTATTTATGTTATGTTATGAAGCCAGATTCAGGGCTTGGAAATTCAGCCCTGGGATTTGGCTCCATGACACTTAAGTAAGGTAAAAGTTTCCCCTGACGTTAAGTCCAGTCATGTCTGACTCTGGGGGTTGGTGCTCATCTCCATTTCTAAGCCGAAGAGCCAGCGTTGTCCATACACACCTCCAAGGTCATGTGGCCGGCATGGAGCGCCATTAACATAGAATAATTTTCTTGCTTTGTGCCTGAACTGGTCTTCTTGAAATTACTTTTTGTGACCTTTTTATAACGTATACTGTTCCCATCACCATTTGCCTTTGATATTGTAAATAGTGAGATAGAATGAAATTGCCTCAAGGAATCATTGCAAAGGTGATTTCCTTAATTGTTTTGTACCTTTCAGAGCTAGTTTCCTCATACTCTGTTCCAGCCTCACCCAAAGCTTGTGCCTGTTTTCTCCTTGTAATATAAATGGCAGCTATAAATAGATATTTTTAAATAAAAAATACGCAGAAGCCAGGGTCAACATTTCAAGTCTTGGAGGTAAGTGGAGGCATGGGGTAACATTAAAAGCAAAACCGTAACAGTCTACTTTACAGTCGGTTTATTAGAGGAAAAGGTAAGAAGTACTATACTGCCAATATATCAAACAGCCAACCAGAAGAGATCCATTCACTCAATGGGAATTTCCCTTCTTTTGCGCTCACATGCACCCCAAATTTGTCCAAAGGTCCACCAACCTTCTAGAACAGTGTTTCTCAATCTGTGGGTCCCCAGGCGTTTTGGCCTACAGCTCCCATAAATCCCAGCCAGTTTGCCAGCTGTTAGGTTTTCTAGGAGTTGAAGGCCAAAACATCTGGGGACCCACAAGCTGAGAAACACTGTTCTAGAGCAAACTTGGGAGTTGAGGGTCTTCACTGGGAGTGGCAATCCATTTTATCATTAGGACTTTTTTTTCACCATTGAGAAGGAGATCGCTGAGTACATTATATATCATGTTGGCTTATCCTGCATATGCGTATATGGAAAGGGCAGAAATGATGGTGGCACCAAGGAGTAAGTTGCATCAAAAAAATCAGAAGGAGAAAAAGGGAGCTGCTGTCTCTTTACGAATACCATGGACCAAGGCAGTATGCAAAAGATGGCTTGGACAATCACCTATCCTGTGGTAAAAGTTGTTCGAACTGTCATACTACGTTTGCTCTGTAGTTACTTCCCCCAAAGCTATGCCTTTGAAAGGAGGCGGACATGGATCTCCGGTCTTCTTCTCCCCGTGGAGATATCAAAACCTTTTCCTAACCTGTCTTTGCATGGTACCCACTAAATCAGGGGTCCCCAAACTTTTTAAACAGGGGGCCAGTCCACGGTCCCTCAGACCGTTGGAGGGCCGGACTAGAGTTAAAAAAAAAAAAACTATGAACAAATTCCTATGCACTCTGCACATGGCTCATTTTGAAGTAAAAAACAAAACAAAATGGGAACAAATACAGCCTTGATGTTAATAATAATAATAATAATAATAATAATAATAATAATAATAATAATAATAATAATAAAGAGGGTTGGAAGAGACCCCTTGGACCACTGAGTCCAGCCCCCTTCTGACTTTGTGCACCCAAAACACAAGCAAAGCACCCCTGACAGATGGCCACCCAGACTCAATGTTAATAATAATAATAATAATAATAATAATAATAATAATAATAATAATAATAATAAAAAAGAGGGTTGAAAGAGACCCTTTGGCCATTGAATCCAACCCCCTTCTGCCTTTGTGCACCAAAAGCACAAGCAAAGCACCCCTGACAGATGGCCACCCAGCCTCAATTTTAATAATAATAAAAAAGAGGGTTGTAAGAGACCCCATTGGGCCATTGAGTCCAACTCCTTCTGCCTTTGTGCACCAAAAGCACAAGCAAAGCACCCCTGACAGATGGCCACCCAGCCTCAATGTTAATAATAATAATAATAATAATAATAATAATAATAATAATAATAATAATAATGGTTGTAAGAGAAGAAGAGACCCCTTGGGCCATTTAGCCCAACCCTCTTCTGCCTTTGTGCCATGGGGGCCGGATAAATGGCTTCAATGGGCCGCATCCGGCCCCCGGGCCTTAGTTTGGGGACCCCTGCACTAAATGTATCGAAACATTCTCCCCAATAACCTATTCTTCTTCTCTTTCTTTCGGCAGGCACATTAGAGTCAATGCCACTCCTTTGGTGTGTGGGTTGTGTTTGTCCCAGAGTACACAGTCAGTTCAGGAGGGGGTACTGGTTGTGCATTTTGGCGTTTGCCATTACCTCAGGTGACCTCAGAGTAAGACCTTGAAAGCAGGACACACTATTCTGTGGCCAGTCACTACTCACAAAATTAACAAAAAACAAAAAAAAAAGACAAGCTATCCTTGTGGTTACTGGGTTTTTAACTGATAAATGTCTATTAAGGGTTTTTTTTAAATCATTCCGCCCAAAGGTACAGGAGTCTGTCCTTTATACTTAGTGACCCTAGGTGACCCTACTTCATGTGAATTAGGGTATCTAAAATGTATATACATTTTACATACTGTGTGTGTATGTATGTATGTATGTATGTATGTGTGTGTGTGTATATATATATTTGCCCCGGTGGCAAAGTGTGTTAAAGCACTGAGTTGCTGAACTTGCAGACCGAAACGTCCCAGGTTCAAATCCCGGGAGCGGAGTGAGCGCCCGCTGTTAGCTCCATCTTCTGCCAACCTAGCAGTTCGAAAACATACAAATGTGAGTAGATTAATAGGTACCGCTCTGTTGGGAAGGTAACGGTGCTCCATGCAGTCATGCTGGCCACATGACCTTGGAGGTGTCTATGGACAATGCCGGCTCTTCGGCTTAGAAATGGAAATGAGCACCAACCCCCAGGTTCAGACATGACTGGACTTAACATCAGGGGAAAACCTTTACATACATACATACATATATATATATATATATATATATATATATATATATATATATGAGATTATATATAGGATAGTGATGGCCCAAATACCCTAAAGCAGTGGTTCTCAACCTGTGAGTCCCCAAGTGTTTTGACCTACAACTCCCAGAAATCCCAGCCAGTTTACCAGCTGTTAGGATTTCTGGGAGTTGAAGGCCAAAACATCTGGGGACCCATAGCTGCCAATTAGCTGTCCATCACTCCCATCTAGCATGGTCAATACTCAAGAGGTCTTGAGAACTGTAGTCTAAAGAGAAAGCATTAGCTGGGTCAATATTGCTCTTCTTCTTCTTTGGTCTCATGCAGATTTGATACCCATGGTTTAACTTACCTTTACTCCAAAAACAAATACCCCCAAATGTGCTTGTGGGCCTCCAGTGCGATTCTATGGTTTGCTTCTAGCCCATGTTTAATCAAAATACTGAATTTGCTATAATCTGTGGTTTCATGTATCCATGTGAAGTCCAGAAATTTATCCTCTGCAGATACAGAGGCCATACTGTATAGGCAGGGATTACAAATCTATGGCTACAACAGTATGGAGGTCACCAATGAATACTAGCAGATCTCATTGTTGAAGTCATAATTCATGTTAAGCTATGGGACAAGCCTTTTGCAGCCTTCTGATTACTTCCCATGAAGCATGGGATGGCAATGGGCTTTCCAGTTGCTGTTCTACAATTTGCAGGCTTTGGAAGAGAATATAAACTCCTCTAAGTATCCCCCCAATGGGCATATGAACATATCCAGGAAATGTACATGTACATAGGTCCCTAACAGAATGTCAGCCCGTATGTTAAGTAGGATAATATTTTTACTACTCTAACCAAAATGGAACAATAAGCATGCTTTTTCACCTTTGGGTTGAAGGAAGTTTGCTCACTCTTTTCGAACACAATATACAGGCAGTGTTGTTGATTGGGATTTAGGAAATCCAGATTCTAACCCTAAAACATAAACATTCCCTGTATGAGCTTGGGCTCAATTAACTCTTTCTCAACCTGACCAACTTAACAGGGCTGTGGTTGGGGTAGAAAGAACAGCTTCCTTACTGTAGGTACAAACCTAAGAAATATTGAGTTTTAGTTGGCCTAGTAAAGGTATTGGCCTGCTGTGGGTTGGCCAAAACAAGCTATCTTTGCTATTTATAGAGCTTGATCCTAAATGAAAAGTGACATTGTTTTATTATAAGGTGTAAAATCAATGTTTTAAAACCAGCTTCCTTGCTGTGAGGATTTAAAAGGGATTAGTGGAATACTCTGAGACCAAGTTGTTCTAACCTTTCTTCACTTTTTAAAGGAATTTTCCACCTTCAAATTAATCCAGTTACAGCTATTGACTTCTGGTTGTTTTCTAATGTAGCTTTTCTTAAGGTGACAAGGTTTGCTGGGATGGGGGTTCTGCCAAAATCAAGGTTTTTGTGGCTTGGCAGAACTGTATCTGCTCAGTATGATCATTGATAGATATTCTGTCCTAGTGAGCATTTCTAGTGGAGCTGCAAAATTTATGGAGATTCGGCAGAATGTTCCTGCTATTTTAGTAGCATTGTTAACAACTGAGGTGCTGTTATTCATATTTCTACTACTATGTCTGCCAGCTAATCATTCCTTTCATGGCATTTTTCCTGTTAATAGACTGGGAAAATTAAACATTTCATAAATTTGAGGTTCATAACTATGGGATATGCTTCTGGTCGCAGGTGATCTACATTTTTGAATGAGACATTTCAAAAGCTTGAAGGGTGCCACACAGATTCCTTACTGATAGATCTTAAGATTTGGCCTTAGAAAGCCCTCATTTCTGTGTATATCCACTGTGAATGAAACTAATGTTACAAAGACGAATGTTCCTCAGCACTTAGTCCAATGGCTGGAAAGAGCAGTAATGTAATACATAAAACCTCTTGAGAAAATACAGTGGATGGGAGAAGTTAGGTCTGTATAAAATGTATGGCTCTTTTCTGCCAAGATGGAGACTCAGAAATCAGAAAAAAATATAGTCTAAAGTGGGAATAGTAGGTAAAGGTAAAGGTTTTCCCCTGACATTAAGTCTAGTCATGTCCAACTCTGGGGACTGGTGCTCACCTCCATTTCTAAGCCGAAGGGCCAGCGTCGTCCGTAGACACCTCCTAGGTCATGTGGCCAGCATGACTGCATGGAGCGCTGTTACCTTCCTGCCAGAGCGGTTCCTATTGATCTACTCACATTTGTATGTTTTTGAACTGCTAGGTTGGCAAAGGCTGGGGCTAACAACAGGAGCTCACTTTGCTCCCCGGATTCGAACTGCCTACCTTTTGGTCAGCAAGTTCAGCAGCTCAGCGGTTTAACCCACTGCACCACTGGGGGCTCCTAGTGAGAATAGTACCAGGAGTTAAATGTGAATCACAATGTAGCTCTTTTGAGTATTTTTGAAAGCATGAAGTAGGGGTCATGCTATGGTAAAGACATATACCATGTATGCTTATCCACTGGGGTTTGCTTCCAAGATTCTCTGTACCTACCAAAATCCATGAATGCTCAAATTCATGTAAATTCAAGTAAAATGGCATCCCATATAAAAATGGTGAACAACTTGAGACAACTGCGGGAGAGAGCCCGAAGATGTGTGAAATGGTAGGATGTTATAGTAAGGTATACCTACACACAACAAAATCTGTATTTCTTACAAATGAGTTTATTTGCATTTTTACTGGAGCACAGAGTCTAAATACAGCAGTGACTTTTCTTCAGTACAACAGTAGAATGGCCAGTGCAAAATATGCATTTAAAAAAAATCTTCATATATATATAAACAACAAAGTCTGGCAGTATTACACACAACTCCTATGTTTGGCCTCACCTTCCATTCATCCTTCATTTGAGTCAGAATTTAAGTGGCTGTTACATTATAGAGGTGAACTCCCACAGCCCTTTTGAAAGACAGAAAACCCCCATCCCAATCAACTAAACTTTTTTAAAAAGGAGAGTTTAAGAGACCCCTATAAGAAAAAACCCCTAAACACACACACACAGAATATACATTTGACATACACAAACAAGTAAGGCACGAATTTAAAGTTGCTGTTCCTGAGACACAAGCGTAGTGAATTACATCCCACCATTCTTTTCTGTACATAGTGAAGACTTTACCCATTTTCTCCTAGACTACACCGAGAATGAAGCAGAATGCATATGTCTTAAATCCTTCACCTGATCAGCTTCCGACATCTTCTTTTGGAGGACAGAAAGAATAATTCAGGTTCACCAGCTGGGAGGTCCAGATTAGCCAGAACAATATGTTTCAATACGGATAAAGAAGCTGAAGCATTTGTTGAGATACGAAGCTATTTTTCAGAAAGGACCTTCATTTTTTTTAAAAAAAAAAATCTGCTATAAAAACTGTAATAATTCAATTTGTAAGGATGATTGTTACAAAGAGTACAGTATTCATGCGTCTGTGAAAATGCAAGCAGTTACAAATGTGCTAAATGTAATTTTGAACCATTCATTATATTCTTCAGTGATATCTGTATCCAATTTCAACTGTACAAGGTATGTATGATTTAAATGTTCTTCCTCACTTCTGAGAGACAGATGAAGGCAAGTAGAAACAGATCAAAGCTGCAGCCTAAAGAGCCACATGCATTTTTGCGCATGAGGACCTGGCCATCTCTACAGATGTCAAAGTTTGGACTCCAAGGCAGCAGTATAGAGTCTGTCAACCCAACTGTTGGGAATGGGCAACCTGTTGGGCATTGTGTGCCCAGCTTCTAATCCAGTGAATGGCACTGTAGTTAAAACCCCATGCACTGGAGGCGGGTACCCAGGCACAAGAGGATTGTGTGTATTTCTTTATATGCACAGTTCTTGATCTGCCGGAGAGTGTCTGCGTAGAAGCCTGCTTCTGCACTCCTTGGACCAAGGTGCAAGTGTCCAGCTCATATACATGTCAATGCATGCTATGCATTGCGTCTGTCCAGTTTTACATTATTTTCAACACAACTAAAAACAAACAACACAAAGACTCCATTAATGTCTGCCCAATGGCAGAACCAGAGGTTACAAGAGTTATATCAAGGCACTCAAGCTTAGCAAAACAGACTTCATTTTACCACAGATATCTGCTTTTGAGCTTCTGAGCAGGAAAAAGAAATTCACGTTTAGTTCAGGCATTACTGTTCTTTAGGGAGAGGGGTTTTGGGTAAGATAAAATTCTACATAGAATTAGTGGGTTAGAGAATGGATGAAGACTATTTGAACATCCAACCAAATGAAAAACAGAGAGCACTGATTCCAAACATTTTGGCTGACAAGCTGGAATGTGTCCAGAGGAGGGCAACTAAAATGATCAAAGGTCTGGAGAACAAGCCCTATGAGGAGAGGCTTAAAGAACTGGGCATGTTTAGCCTGCAGAAGAGAAGCCTGAGAGGAGACATGATAGCCATGTACAAATATGTGAGGGGAAGTCATAGGGAGGAGGGAGCAAGCTTGTTTTCTGCTGCCCTGCAGACTAGGACACGGAACAATGGCTTCAAACTACAGGAAAGGAGATTCCACCTGAACATCAGGAAGAACTTTCTCACTGTGAGAGCTGTTCGGCAGTGGAACTCTCTCCCCCAGACTGTGGTGGAGGCTCCTTCTTTGGAAGCTTTTAAACAGAGGCTGGATGGCCATCTGTCGGGGGTGCTTTGAATGCGATTTCCTGCTTCTTGGCAAGGGGTTGGACTGGATGGCCCATGAGGTCTCTTCCAACTCTACTATTCTATGATTCTATGGTTCCAAGTCCAGGCTTTGCTCTCCAGACCACTGAGTGCATGATTGCAAACAGAAGCATGTTAACACCCCCATCCCACTTTTAAGTGTTTTTATGACAATCCATATGATAGAAATGGCAAATTGGAGTCACAGCAATGTTGAAAAGCAACTTCTAAAATTATATTACTTCTTGCTTTCAGACTGGGACCATTGGTGTTTCTCCATCTTTCCTATATGTCAAGCCCCAGCCTTCTGTTTGCAGGACCTGAGAACAATAGTTGATGGCTGGAGCTCCTGGAGGTCTCCCATTCAAAGGGCATTCATAAGTCAAAGCTGACTTGATGGCAACTAACAACAACAGCACAAACATCTGTAAAATGGAACACATGATAGCTGAAAAGGGATACTGAGGTATTTTAGAAAAGGGAGAGCTGCTCGAAGAGTGACAAGAATAAAAACTGGGTTGATGTGAGTTTTCCAGGCTGTATGGCCAAGTTCCAGAAACATTCTTTCCAGAGGATGCCTGCCATAGATGTGGGTGAAACGTCCAGAGGGAATGCTTTTGGAACATGGCCATACAGCCTGGAAAACTCAAAAACAACTCAGTGATTCTGGCCATGAAAGTCTTCGACAACACAAGAAATCAAGAATTGGTAGCACAGTCATGGTAGATATTCAAGGCACAGGGATACTGTTTCCTGATCAAATCTGTTAATTTTTCTGCCATAAAAGCGAATATAAGTAATTCACATCTACAGTAGTAACCAGTTTTCCCTGGAGGAAAGGTAACAGACACACACCAAATCTATTATCTTCCTAAGTCGTATCTTTTGCTCTGTTCCATGGAACAACTCAACTGCAACTAGAGATGCATCTAGGACAGTGGTTCTCAACCTGTGGGTAAACTGGTAAACTGGTGGGATTTCTGGGAGTTGTAGGCCAAAACACCTGGGGACCCACAGGTTGAGAACCACTGCTCTAGGAGGAAATAATTGTCCATTCTCAGCAACCATAGCCAGCCCTTTCTTTTGCATATACAGCAAAATGGGAGCTGTTGAATTGTATTGAGGAGAACAAAAGCTACAGTCAGGGGCACATAGCAGACGAATCCATTTTAACCTATTTTTTAGTCCTAAGGTGTGGGAAAAAAATTGTTTTCACGAAGAAACAGGGATATTTGTCTATTTTTTTCCCCAAAAAGGCATACTATTTTGAATAAAGACACAAAGTGACCTACAACTAAGTTGTCCTAAAAGGAAAAACAAGAAGAAGAAAGTTTGGGAAAGGAAAAGCCAGGGGGAGGAAAACGAAAGGAGATTGATGAATTATTTCAAACGTTTTCTAGTCTTCACCATTCTGAAATTCGCACACTTTAAATTTTCTGTTTAGGGCATTCAGTTAAAAGGAGCATTTTATTCAAATGTATTTTCCATCTTTCCAGTCTGAACTGCAGAGATGTGGGTGAGGCATCATAGTCTAGAGCTGTTTATAGTCCCATGATACAGAGAGGCAGGTCATTTCAGAATGATATGGTAGCCATCGTTACTTTCAGCTGCAAGACAATTTTGAAAAAAGAAAACATTTGTCAGTATTTAACCGCCCTGCCCAAGATGACTAAAATCTATTTCAGTCTGTACTTTCCTTAGACAGATTGCATAACAGGATATGAAAAATTCTCATGCTTTCATATATCTGAAGGATATCAAGAGTAAGCTTGCAGAGCATTTTCAGATTTACTGAAATGATGGGGGAAACTAGATTGGTAAATTGAGGGGGGAAAGAGAGACTATAATACCCAAATAGAAATTAGTAAACCTAGATTTACACTTGCAGTATGAAAGGATATTACAATATTCTTTGACTGTTTACACAATGGGGATTCACATGTTTGACAAAGACTGATAAAATACTGAGTAATATAAATGATGTGTGTTTGTGTGTGCTTGCATGGATACAGAAGATTGAATGACCTAGGACTTCCAAACCCTGCAACATAATGAATTCTGAGAATTGCAATCCAACAAACAATAAGGTAGAGCACATACTTGGTATGCAGAAGCCCCCAACTGCACTTTCTGGCATCTACAGAAGCAGTGGTTCTCAACCTGTAGGTCTCCAGATATTTTGGCCTT
This sequence comes from Anolis carolinensis, assembly GCF_035594765.1. Taxonomy (NCBI): domain Eukaryota; kingdom Metazoa; phylum Chordata; class Lepidosauria; order Squamata; family Anolidae; genus Anolis; species Anolis carolinensis. Next base: position 248,442,216 of record NC_085841.1, read on the forward strand.
CAAATCCCAGAAATCCTAATAGCTGGTAAACTGGCTGGAATTTCTGGGAGTTGTAGGCCAAAACACCAGAGGACCCACAGGTTGAGAACCACTGTCCTGGAGGAATCTGACTTGAAACCCTAGGAATGGTGCCAATCATGTTAGCAATAGAGATGGGATAGATCAGTGGTTCCCATCCTTTGATCCTCCAAGTGTTCTGGACTTCAGCTTCAGCAATTTCTAACAGCTGTTAAGCTGGCTGGGATTTCTGGGAGTTGAAGTAAACATCTGGAGGACCAAAGGTTGGGAACCACTGAGATAGATCAATGGTCTCATTCACTATAAGATAGCCTTTCTGCATCTGTAAAGTACCAGGTTGAGAAAATGTCTTTGGGTGGAGAAGATACTATACAGTAGAGTCTCACTTATCCAAGCTAAACGGGCTGGCAAAAGCTTGGATAAGCGAATATCTTGGATAATAAGGAGGGATTAAGGAAAAGCCTATTAAACATCAAATTAGGTTATGATTTTACAAATTAAGCACCAAAACATTATGTTATACAACAAATTTGACAGAAAAAGTAGTTCAATACACAGTACTGTTATGTTGTAATTACTGCATTTACTAATTTAGCCCCAAAATATCACAATATATTGAAAACATTGACTACAAAAATGGCTTGGATTAACCAGAGGCTTGGATAAGTGAGACTCTACTGTACGTGTAATTGGATACTGCAATGCAGTTCTTCTTCTTGGCTTTTTGTTGGACTGACACTAAATTGGAGAGCTCTTTACAATGCAGAGGGGAAATACTGTAAGCTGAATTTTGATCTTTGTATTCTAGATAAATGAGATGCCATGTAAAAATTATAGGAAAGATATATGCAAACATACCTTTTAATGTAGAGATGACAAAGCAGCATTCATCTTGAAAGTTTTGAACCATCTGTATAAAGACACAAATTGAAGAGTGAATTTTTGCTTGAATAATTACAATGCTTCATTTGTCTAATGTAGCTCACCAGGAGCTACATGCAAAAAAGTATATAACAACATGGCCTAAATACTATAGGGCAACAGGTTCTGTTTGAGTATGGAAGCCAATCAGGGTCAGCTCTGTTTTGTACTTGGACAGGAGACCATCCACAAATACCAGGTGATATAAAACTTTATTTCAAAGTAAGGAACTGGAAAAACTATTCCTGAATATTCTTCACCTAAGAAAACCCTATGAAACACATTCATGCATAAGAAAAGGATAGTGTTTTGGTTGTCGAAGGCTTTCATGGCAGGAATCACAGGGTTGCTGTGGGTTTTCCCAGGCTGTATGGCCATGTTCCAAAAGCATTATCTCCTGACGTTTTGCCCACATCTATTGCAGGCATCCTCAGAGGTTGTGAGGTCTGACACAATTTCATGTGATAAATTTCTTATACATACATCCACTGACTGAGTTTGTGTATGTTTGTTTTAGACATTAAAATTAAAGAGAAAGATCAATCATAATAAATATTCCAATTTCTGGTAATGTTTACTGCTGAATTTTGCTACAGAACAGATATATTTCAGAAAAAGTGGCAAGTCACAAAGAGTTACATACATAAGAAAAGCAGCTATTTAGTATATCACAGTAATTTCTTCAAGCCTCAAGAGTTGTAGAGAGCACAAAAAATGCTCCCTGTCATTGCCTTCCTTCTTCATAACAGCGGTTTTAAGCATTTCAAGCTTGACTTCCCCACCCATTTCCACATAGAGAAATATCCACTGGAATTGAGGTCAATTTTCCCACCTTGCACATATGTAGAGAGAGAGAGGGAGGGAGGGAGGGAGAGAGTACAGGCAAGCACATGTCTAATGATGCATAAAGAACATCCATTTGGTCCCTCTTGTTTGCATCACTTTTGCTGCCTTGCTACTAGGACACAAAAATTAGGCAGTCTTTGTTGTTAATCAGTAACCTAAGCATTAAATGAAGGGGCCTCCTTGCATCAATGCTGGCTGAGTCCATTCCCCTTTTCCAGCACTTGATGGCTATTTAAATGCTGAAAGTTTCGGATTCATTGGGGTAAAAGAGTAGAGTGACTTTCACTTATAGCCTCAGTAGCACACCCACACATGCTTTAACCTTTCTCCAGAGGTCGTATGAAATAAATTAAATGACTCCATAAGAAAAGGTTGGAAATTCAAGGCATAAAAATATGGAACATGTGAACATATAAAATAAGATATTTTTGGGGGATATGGTTGGAATGAAGCAAGGACCCAACAGAAAAGTCTTCTTCGAAGAAAATACATGGATTATGGGGGTTCAGAAAAATGAATATCTGTCAAAATATGACATCCCTAAAATGTTCCTATCACAGGGTTTTCTTAGCAAGATTTGTCATTTCCCTTCTCTAAAGCTGAGAAGGACAGACTCATCCAACGTCACCCAGCAGGGACTTAAAACATTGGTCTCCAGAGTCATAGCCCAACACTTTTCTTTTCCGTGTCAGGAGCAACCAGAGTTGCTTCTGGAGTGAGAATTGGCCGTCTGCAAGGACATTGCCCAGGGGACGCCGGGATGTTTTTTGATGTTTTTACCATCCTTGTGGGAGGCTTCTCTCATGTCCCCGCATGGAGCTGGAGCTGATAGAGGGAGCTCATCCGCGCTCTCCCCGGGTGGGATTCGAACCTGGCAGCCTTCAGTCAGCAACCCAACTTTCAAGTCACAAGGCTTTTATCCCCTAGGCCACCAGAGGCTCCTAGCCCAACACTAAAACCACTAGACCAGTGGTTCTCAACTTGTGGGTCACTAGATGTTTTGACCTTCAACTCCCAGAAATCCTAACAGCTGGTAAACTGGCTGGGATTTCTGGGAGTTATAGGCCAAAGACATCTGGCTTGAGAACCACTGCACTAGACCATATTGGCGTCTTATCATATACATTTCCTTGATATTTTAATTCAGAGATAGGCAGATAGCAGTCTTACATGATCTACTGCTGCTTTTTTACTAGATCCCTGAGATGTACCATCAAAAACCATATATTTAGAACAGGAAATGTTCTAAATATCCCAGCCAGTTTATCAGATGTTAGGATTTCTAGGAGTTGAAGGCCAAAAAACATCTGGGGACCCCAGGTTGAGAACCACTGATCTTGGGAAGCGAGGCAGGGTCAGTTCTGGTTATTTTTGGATGAGAGACCATCAATGTATATCTGGTGGTGTTGGCTATATCTGGGCAGAGGTTCTGCTTTGAGCTGAGACCCCACTCCAACCTCCTGCCACTTATTCCTTGGCTATGGCACCTGATAAGCTACCTGCTTCTCTCTCATTCTCACAAAGAACCACACAGGTTTGCCATTTTTCCAAGTTTTTAACCAGAGAGATTTATCATAAGACTCAAAAATCTTGAAAAAGTCACAGAACCTGTAGTGAGAGGACTCTATAAACATAATCCTGAGACAGCCATCTTGAAAGCCAAAAGCATATTCTAATGAAATTCTTACCTCGTTGCTCACTAATACATGGATGCCTGTGGGTCCCTGCCGATAGATCCTGTTTATCTGTTGTGGGGAAATACTGTACAAGTTTGCAATCTTCTCCATTAATTCCAATGTTGTCAGTTCTTCTAAGAAGATAGCATGGTATACTGCAATGACATTGGGTAAAGAGACTTTAGGATCTGAATGCATTCAAGACAAAAATCTAAGACTGACATAAATAGACCTTGTGTTTGCTTTAATATACACTGGGAATACTGGACTAGGTGATAAAAGGCACCTCACCAGAGGCTGAAGTGCACAAACCTACCCTTTCCCCCTCCCTGCAGTTGGATAATCTAAACAAGTTCAAAGAAAGTAATTTAAAACAGCTCAACATGATGAGGTAAGACCAAGAATGAATCAGGTTTATAAGCATAGATGAAACATTTGGTTAAAGCAGACATAGGTTTTTAACATTTGTGGAATTCAGGATGCTCAAGGCTTGCAAACTTAGCCAAAAGGACAAAACACTTACTACACAGGTTGCCATCTCCGTTCTCTCGTTTTTGGTGAAGATGAGACCGATTTTGTTCAGGCTCTTGACAGACATATATGGTCATCTTAGGCCTTACATTCCTACAGACAAAACAAGGTTGTGTCCTCAATACCAGCACAGTAATTCCTGTCCAATCATTGAAACCCACTAGGTGACCTCAAAAGGAAGTAAAAGCAAGTCGATCGGAACAGACATTACAAAAAAAAAAAAAAAACATGATAGGCTGCCTTAGACTCACCTTAAGTCAGAAATGACTCGAAGTCACGTAACAACAACAAAGTAGATACAGAATACCATAACCTTACATTGCAGGTAATGTACTGTATATACTCAAGTATAAGCCAACTCAAATATAAGCCAAGGCACCTAATTTTACCACAAAAATGGAAAACTTATTGACTCAAGTATAAGATGAGGGTGGAAAATGCAGCAGCTACTGGTAAATTTCAAAAATAAAAAATAAAAATAGATACCAATAAAATTACATTAATTGAAGCTAATTGTTTTTGAATATTTACATAAAACTGTAATTTAAGATAAGTAGGTTAATTTTTTTTGAATATTTACATAAAACTGCAATTTAAGATAAGACCGTCCAACTCTGATTATATTCGAGTATAAGCCAACCTGAATATAAACCAGCCAGGACCTTCACTCGAGTATAAGCCGAGGGTTTTTTTTTTTTTGAGCCCTTAAAAAGGGCTGGAAAAACTCATCTTATACTCAAGTACATATGGTATATCACTTTTCAAAGCAGAAAACCAACCAGAGCCAATTTCCAGTTCACATTCTGGTTTTTAGAAAGGCTTCTCCTGAATATAAAAAGTCTAGGAGACACCAAATCTTGGAGGAATTGGATCCATCCACTCTTCGGATTTTTTTCAACAAAAGCAATTATTTTAAGAAGAGGGCAATCGGGGGGGGGGGGGGGGAAGGGGCCTTGAAACCAGCCTATGATTGACTGCATAGATAGTGTTCCCTCACTTATCGCGGGGGTTACGTTCCAGGACATCCAGGAAATCTGCGAAGTAGGGACACTATATTTATTTTAAAATTTATACATTATTTTAGTAGTTATACACTATTTTAAGTCTTTATCAACCAACTGTGTGTTGATAAATTGCCTCCTTCTCCTCCCATTGCCGCTTGGGCTCCTTTTCTCTCCCTTCGGCTTCTCCTTTCTCCCTTCCTTAGGCTGTAAATTGTAAATTTTTATGATTTATAATATTCTTTTAGAGTTTATTGAAAAACCGCGAAACAGCGAATCCGTGAAAAGTGAACCGCAAAGCAGTGAGGGAACACTGTACCAGCAACCCATTCTGTCCGATATTGGAATGGAGAAGGATTATTTGCGAATTTCCACTAGTACAACTTGGAAGTTAAGAGCTTTAATATTATATGAGATCTCAAAAATTTGAATAAGCAATAGCTTCTACTGTCTCTGCCGCCAACAGGAACTGATACAAACCTTCCTTTAATGGCGTTAAAAAGTCGAATGCCATCAGCCGGGCCACAGATCTGAACAAAATCTTCTTTGGACATCTTCAGTAAGTCAGCACCTATGCATTTCAAGCAAAAATTGTTTTTGGGCCAAAAGTATTTTTAAGATGTCTTTTCTTTAAAAAACAACAAATTGCTTGTAAAGGTAGGGGTTACAAATTCAAATATTGTAACATTCACGCAGACAACTGAAAAGAAATTCCATTCAAATCTGCACAGGGGAGTCAGGGGAGTGGGTCCAGAAGGATGCAATCATGGCCATGAGCAAAAAAACAAATTGGTTTCAACAATATGGGTAATTTTGGCTCAATATAACTATTAGAGGCAAATAGATCAGTTTTTTATAGTCTTTATCTTCTGAACATAACTGAGAATGCAAGCTTGAGAACATGACACTGAATTAAAACCAAATTTTTAAAAAAACACAATGTGCTAAATAGCATGGGAGATCAAACATCCCATTCAAATAAAGGTATTTTTGACATTTTTTGGGTTTGGATTGGGTCAGTGTCCTTCAAATATGCAAAGGGCACCTGTACAAGAGAGGGACCACTCACAGTTTCTAAGGGGTTTGAAAACCTATACAAAAACTTAGAATAATATGATATCATTGTGGGGATAGTCCATGATCCCATTTTCTACTTTTCACACCACGAATGAGTGCTTGAAGGGGATTTTTCTCACAAAAACACAACCTTGAAGGAAAATTCACTTTGTGAAATTGAAATAGAGTTGCTTCATAACAAAACCATTTATTTATATGTGAATTATTCAAGTAATAGGTTTATCCCTGCCCCACTACCATGTACAGACACATGATTCCCACATTAAACACACATACCTGAGAAACTTGAAAAGAGTCTACAGAACTGAGAAAACCTATTTCGATGAAGCCACTGCTGAGCATCTTGAATAGAAGCAGAGGGGAGGAGATGCTACATTGCAAAAAGAATAAGAGGGTCTTGAAATGAACTGTTCACCAGTGTCCTAAAAAAAGAAAAGCACCACATTAACATGATCTCAAATACTTACGTCATTGCTGGGAGGTAGGAGCTCCACCTGTTCAGTTGGAGAATTGTTGCTAAAATTGTACAGAATTGGGAAAGAAAAAAGGATTTTTAAGTCTCTTATTAGTCATGTTGGCCAACCCCACCCACCCATGGTCCAATTTGGTCTGAGGTCTAACTCTAGTTTTCTCTTCTAAGAGGTTGTTCTTTTAATCTCAAATAACAGGCCTGAAATAAAAATCTTTTTTCAATACTGTAGTTTTTAAAATGTGTTTTGAAAGGCAGAATAAAAACCTTGTCCGTATGGATAACGCTAACAATGGCCTTGCTTTCTGATGTTTCAATGGACCCAAATTTTGTTTCATACACAACATTATTTAAAATATTAGCTATAAAACTACCTTCAGGCGATGTGTATAAGGTATATATGAAACATAAATAACATTAGTGTTTACAATTGGGGGGCCCTTTACAAAATGTATATATACACATACAAGTATTCCAAAATGTGGAGAAATCCAAAATCTAAAACATTTCTGGGCCCATGCATTTTGAGTAAGGGGTATGAAACCTGCACCCCCACACAGTTCTTTCACAAATTCTATTGCCAAATTCAATGCTAACTTCATTCAGTCACATCTTACAACATAGTAATGTCAAAGCGAGTTCTGGAAAGAATTGTATGTGATGGAGCAAATATGAGGTCATTTCTGGATGTAGAACACCAAATTCCTACAGTCAGGCCACAAATGGGTATATCTACATCAGTGGTTCTCAACCTGTGGGTCTCCAGGTGTTTTGGCCTACAACTCCCATAAGTCTCAGCCAGTTTACCAGCTGTTAGGATTTCTGGGAGTTGAAGGCCAAAACATCTGGGGACCCACAGGTTGAGAACCACTGGTCTAGGTCTTGCAGCCTCAGTACCTCAATGTTAAGTGTGGCCTGAATGCAAGGTTAACCTTCCTGATCTTTTAAAGGCTCATACAAAGCAGAAGACTATTGCTTTGCTGCCAGCTGAAAAGATTAAAAGTATTTATCACATACCCATCTCCAAGGCTGAAACTGTTTGGAGAGCTGTTGTAACTTGGAGACGGAGCGTTGTTCACTTGATAAGGCACATCTGGCCACGGGGAGCACTGTTTAAACAAAACCAAATTAGGAACATTGAGAAGTGTGTGTTTTGAACGGAAAAAAAATTGCAGTCTGGTTTTCTTTCAAAACCAGTTTGGATTACATCATTAAGAAGAACAAGGAACCCATAATCCGTTCTGATTCGCTCTGATCTTTCCAACCAGAAGGACATATAATTATCTGAAGCTACTCGGACATTAAGAAGCAAGGAATTAAATTAAAACTCTTCATCCATGACACAAAAATATATCAATGTAAATAATGTAGTAACATTTTTGGACGTCAATAAATGAAATAGCACTCAGGAGGCAGCTCAGTGAAAAAAACCAGCAGTTTATGCAAATGCAATATGTTACAGTGCATTTTAATGTCAACTTATTTTGGACATGTAGCCACACTACTAAAGGGAGATAAGCATAGTATGGAGGTTACAGGGAAGTGGATAGAAATCATATCTGATCTCTTTCAAAATATTTTTTTTCTTATTATTCACTCCATTGCAGCAGTTTGAATTAAGGGTAAATCCACAGAATCCAGATGTCTAATACTGGCAGTAATGAGAGTGAAGGCTATACAAATAACCTGTTTAAAAGTACAGGAACATTCCACAAAATATTTCTCCTGGGTGACATCCAACATCGCACAAGCGGACTGCCACTCACAACACAACAGGAGTTCACTTCCTTCCCCCTGTAGCTCCCCTTTGCTATCCAAATCTGCCCAGAGGTTCCTCCAGCTCTACACAGGCCAGATTTGGGAGGTTCGTGCAAAGAGCTGTGAAACGGGAAGAGGGAATCCATTTAGCCAAAGGTCCCTGTTGAGCTGGGCTTCAATCTCAGTTTGAGAAAACAGAAGAAAGGCAAATCTGTGATAGTCCCTCGGATTTTCTTCTCAGCAAATACCATAGTTAGCAAATATTTAACTCTTTGTTAACAAGGACCATATGATTCCCAGCATCAAGGTGCTAAAGGTCATCCCTGTCAAATGAGGGCTAATCTGACAGCCTTTTCGAAATTGGGTCACTTTCCATGCAAAGGCTTGGCTGCCCTGACCTGTTGGGGCAGATTATATGAGGGCTGGCTAAACTATAAACAAATATTTAAAAGCTTCATGAATGAAGCAGCAAGCATGTTTCAGCTCCTCTTTAAACAAACGTGCAATTTACGGCAGGAGTGGACCACTGCAATGAGTGTGACACCATTAGGTTCATGCGAGAAAATGGCTTAATTTTGTGCTAGAAAACTGCTTAATTTTACGCCAAAACCAACACCCAGAAATGCAGTCTACTTCCAATCAAGACGTTTGGGGTCTTTTCATAGTTTCAAGCAAAGGTTTTTGGAAGGTGCAATTAACCACTTTGGCTTTTTAGGAAGGGGAATGCATTTTCCTGAAAAAGTTAAGGAGGAATATCTGAGCAGTCAGGGAGACTGGGGACACAGGTGGGAGTTAGGGGATGCACAATGGGCCATGAGCTACTCTTTTCCCACTCCTCCTTGAAATCTTGGTTTTGTGAACTTAAAAAGTGTCAAAATGCAATGAAGTCACACAAGTAGGATGATACTAGACCAGTGGTTCCCAACCTTTGGGCCTCCAGGTGTTTTGAACTTCAACTCCCAGAAATCATAGTCAGCTTACCAGCTGTTACTGTGGAAGCTGAAGTCCAAAACACCTGGAGGCCCAAAGGTTGGGAACCTCTGTACTAGACCAACCTAGCAAATTCAGAAGGAAGTTAATGTATTCATTTAACAATTTTGCACCACACAATGGCTGAACACACTCAAAAAACACAATAAAACGCACACACACAAATGTAAAATATAGCACATTAGCATAATTACAAAAAGTGAGAGGGACAGTCTAAACCAGTGATTCTCAACCTGGGGTCCCCAGATGTTTTTGGCCTCAACTCCCAGAAATTCCAGCCAGTTTACCAGCTGTTAGGATTTCTGGGAATTGAAGGCCAAAAACATATGGGGACCCACAGGTTGAGAACCACTGATCTAAACATATGCTTTAAAAGCTGGGAGAGCAAAGCAAATTATTTCTTTGATGAGAGCATTGCAGCCTATGTACCAGGCACTTGCCAACTGGGAAGCATATCAAAAGTGTCATTGAAAAAAAAATTGCTGCAGCTATCTACCACAAATCCTCTTGCCCAGGATGTGTAACCACTTTGCAGATCAGGATGCACAATGTTTTCTAAAACTACCAGTGACTATTGCTTTTATTCTTCAAATTTCAGTTTTTCATAATACGATGGAATATACCCTTAAGATCTGTAATTGGTCAATTACATGACTTAAGAGTATATTGGTTTCCAACACATGCCACATCTGGACGCCATTAAAGTTAAGACACACACCTGCACACAGAGAGTCTATCCAATTCAACATCTTCATGAATTCAACATAAAATATTTTTGTTTGGCTGAAATGTTGATGTTCACTGCCATGTTGCCGCCAGTCAATCAAAGCCAAGGTCACTGTAGTTGTGGAGCAACCGTACCTCTGTGAGGATGGTGGTATCATAGGAAGGCTGATATTTCTCCCTTTCTTGGGTAGTTTTCTTCTCCATTTTTTCTCTGTCTGTTTTCTGTTTCCTATCTGCTCCTTTAGGCTAGAAAACCACATAAAATATAGTTTAGCTTAGCCATGGATTGATGAATGGAGAGTCCAGATGTTTCTGATGGTATCTGAACAAAAGCAACATTGAAGCACAATTTAACGGATATTCTTCACCGAGAAGAAGGGTATATTCTCCATGTTTGCTACAGAGTACATGCATTCATATTTCTGTAGTGTAGGCTCCATTAACGCTAACATCAATAGCGCATCTTATTCAAGTTGAACAATGTGTTATTATTAAGCCACACTGCTTAATTTTTGTATTACATTTTTCACTGAATGATAAATAAATAGTGGTTCCAAGCTGCAAAAAGTATTATGCAGAATGTTGGTGAACTGAACTTGCAACTTATTACCTTAAACTTTTTTACATTTTTATCTATATGGATAATTATATATTCTTTATGCATAAAAGGTTCAATTGATAAAAGTAGCCATTAGTTGACCATTATATACTTTTGTTTGTTATTTCGCAATGAATAAAAGAAAAATAATATACCCAGCCAGTTTTAAGCATGCATTTTAAACTCATGTCTTGTGTTTAATCTCTGTTGTGTATATTTTAATATGTATTTTATAGAAATACATTTTGATATGTATATTTATAGAATTTTTACAAAGTTTATGTGCTTTCATTATGCTGTAACCCGCCTTGAGCCACGAGGAGAGGCGGGTAAGAAATAAAATTATATTATATTATTATTATTATTATTATTATTATTATTATTATTATTGAAATATGGATTTTTAAATAACTTGTGTCAACTGAAATTGCATTAATCCTTCCTTTTCTAATAGCTTACCATTTTTGTCATATCATCTGCCACTTTCATTCACAAATCACAAACACAAAACGCCAAAGGTAGCTGAGATCACTATTCCAAAGTATATGTTCCAAAATATAAAATTTCTGAATGTCACATTATATTCTCCTTACCTTAAATACTTTGATCTGGCAACTTGCAGAATGCAAGTGTTCTGTATATTCCCCATTCTCATTCTGTTTGAATGTGTCCATTTGTATCCGGAAAGGTACCCCCTTCTCTCCTCCATGTTTTCTTGGAGTAAATTCTGTACTTATACAGTGGACCTAGTCAAAGGAACAGTGTTTAAGATTTCAAGCAGAGAACAATTAGGATTTGGTTTTTCACAATGGAGCTAGTGGAGATTTTAAAAATGTCACCAGTCCTTTAACTATGCTTAATAAACTGGTATCAATGCAATAGATGTTCATGATTCCTCCGACTAGTCTACCATAAAGTCAATTATAGATATTGGACATATGCAAGCCCTACCCCTGAAGGCCACTTCAACATAGTAACCACCATCTTTTTTAAAATTGAAAATAGACTCTCATACTTTCTTGACATCCTCATGTTCCTTGAGCCTGGGTTGGACTTTTGTCCCTGTAGAAAAGTCAGCTCCAGAATCTAAACCACAAAAAGTGTGGGAAACATGGTCCTTGGACCTCAGAGATTGCCTTGACTGGCAGTGACAGGAGATGTAGTCCAGTACATCAGGAGAACATCAGATTGTCCTCTATAATATCATTCCATCTATGTATATTCCTATCTGTCCTTTCTAGATCTTTAATGACTGAAGAATTCAATTCTAAATTTTTATTATTTGTACTTTTTAAATAGATTTTACTGAAGGTTTATATTTACAAAAAGTAAAAAGTATGGGGTTATTAGGAGAGGGTATATGTAATTTCTTTATCGTGTCAGAAGCAAATTGAGGCAAGTGGCTTCTGTTGTGAGAGAATCGTCCATCTCCAAAGACATTTCCCAGTGGACGCCTGGATGTGTTACCATACTGCAGAGGGCTTCTCTCATGTCTCTGCATGGGAAGCTAGAGATGACAGATGGGAGCTCACCCTATCCTGTGGATTCGAACTACCAACCTTCAAGTCAGCAGTTCAGCCAGCACAATGGCTTCAAACTACAGGAAAGGAGATTCCACCTGAACATCAGGAAGAACTTCCTCACTGTGAGGGCTGTTCGACAGTGGAACTCTCTCCCCCGGACAGTGGTGGAAGCTCCTTCTTTGGAGGCTTTTAAGCAGAGGTTAGATGGCCATCTCTTGGGGGTGCTTTGAATGTGATTTCCTGCTTCTTAGCGGGGGGTTGGACTGGATGGCCCATGAGGTCTCTTCCAACTCTACTATTCTATGATTCTATGATTCTAAGGTTCTAACCCATTGCGCCATTATATGTAATGATTTTACTTCAATTCCTTTTAATCTTCAATAAGGTATACATTTCACAGAATACCATATTCCAAATAAAAGGATGACTACTTTCAAAAGAGACAGAAGGTATTTTACCTGTGGGTAACCTTTTCTTACCTGAATGAATGCTGACGCCCTCTTAGATGGATCCCACAAAAATTCAACTGTATTCAGCTGTGTTGGACTGGCTCTGGGGTCTAAGATACCAACAGACAGTGGGATATCTGTAGAAGAAAACCCCTAAAATTTTAAAAAAATTAAAATTGAAGAGCAGAAACATTGCAATATAATCATCAGATTCATTTGAAAAGCCACCCGAACAGAAGCACTATTGATTTTATGTTGGAAAAAATTCAACTTTTTTTTCCTTGTCTTGCTCTCATTGTCATTGAAATGATCTCTTCCAAGCTTTTCACTTAGAATCAGAATGGATATGCTGGCATGTAAGCTGATTTTGGTTTCCTGAAAAGTGGGGGTATAGATTACACAAATAAATAATTTAAATAATGCACTAGTCATGGAATAAAACAGACATGAATTGTTATCTCATCTTTGAAAAGGTCAATATATGCAATAGCAAATAAACTGCCACACTGAAGACTTACACACCTATAAAACAATAGCCACTTCAAAGAGAAAGGCCATATATTTGTACAGAAAGAGGTATCAAAATGAAATGTTCTCACCTATATCAAGGATGCGATCTCCAGGCCGACTCCATCTCCAGCCTTCAAGCTGCTGGTGTTCTGTATACTGCAAGCGGCGGTCATGGAAAACCACACGAATTATGCTCTTTTGAGAGAGGAGAAAAGGGCAAAGTTGATCAAGTGGTTCAGGTGTATTTTTATGTAATTCCAAATTATGTAACTCTCTACAATGGCCAACCGTCACTTATATTTCAATTATTCTATAAGAAGAATAGGAAGCCTGAAGAAATGTATCTCCTAGGAAAAACCTATATATAATTTAGATTTTTTTTCTTAGCATAATTAACACCTGTGAGACTCCTACTGAAAATACGATAATGATCAGCCATCTATGGGCAAGCAAACTGTACTTAAAGATACAAGCTGTAACTAGTTGCACCTAAAGATTCAACTGAATTTGTGAGTTATGTCAACCATATGCAAGGTGGACAACAGTATGAAATTCCTTCTAAGTATTCCAAATAAATTGATGAAGCTTACAGAAATCAGGGAATTTGGAAAACGATGGGCTTCCAAATTATGTCTTTAGGTTGAAGGAATTCAAGAGACAAACTACCACCACCTCAAGTCTCAACCTCTCACGGGTTCATTCTCTCCCAACAGTATGTCTAACATTATATAATAATATGCCAGTCAGTAACATAGCACCAGGAGGAAAGTCTCCTTACCTTTACATATTTTGTGTTTAAATCTTGAAACTCTCCCAATTTCCTATTTTCAAGTAGACGGATTTCGTAAGACTGACCTAGGAGTTCAAGGAAACATTTCCAAGGTGTATAAGCATGTTGCAGCAAGAACAGAAAGAGACAGTTGCTTGGGAGGGTTGTTTCCCCCTCTTTTCTTTTGTAATACAAAATAGTTCTCTAAATAAACAACCAATACTGCAGCTTCTTATTAAGGGAAAGATGGAGTCTTTACCTAAATCAGTTTGGAAATTTAGAGAACTCAACTTCTTCACCTCAGCGATGTAACATTTCTGTAAGATGAGCATCTTAAAAACTGCTAGTTCAGAACACAGGCTCAAATGGTTCAAATGTTCACAGGAAATATCTCAGAACAGTTTTGCTAGCATCTAATGTTTGCATTGGGTTAGGCCATGAGATTATGTGCCTTTCAGATTTTCCCAGCATATCCAAAATCGTGCTGGTGGATCTTTGCCTCTATTTCAGAATAATGTACTAGGATAAACTGCTGTCATTCAGGCTAGACTCTTAGGCAGTGTCTACATCAGTGGTTCTCAACCTGTGAGCTGCAAGAACGAAAATCCGGTCTGCGAATCTCCTTCCTTTTTATTTATTTGTTTTATTTTATTAACTTTATTTCTGCTCCCTTCTGCAGAGCTGGCCATTCCACTGGATAGATCACATCAGCTCTAGATTATTAAATATGGCTTTCTATGGGTGAGCAGATGGCAACTACTGGATGACATATCTTTTGTATCAGAAACTAGAGCTAATGTGGTATATCCAATGCAATTTTCTGATTCAGCACCCCAAATAACCAAACCAAATATAAAGTTGAGCAAAAACTGATTCGTAACCCTTTTGGTACTAATGTTGGAGAGTAGTCCCTAGTCAAACTGATCCCTATTCAAGTGGGCCCTGGTAAAAAAAAGATTGGGAACCACTGGTCTACGTGGGCCAAATAAAGTGGATTCAACGTTTAACTGCTGCAGGCTGGATGTATGACTGGATTCACAGCAGAAACACTGAAATCAGCCATTAACTTGGCACTAAAAGAAATGAGATTTACCAAGGGCCTTCCAAGAAACTACAGAGTAATCCCAACATTTTGGAGCTGTGGATACCTGGATCAAGCCCAATCAACTGTCCACATGTCCAATAGATCCAGCACTATGTCACCAGCTACAGACATTTGCTAGGAGCATGCTTCTGGCTAGTGAATCAGTGGTCCTAATGTGCCCTTGACCCTCCGGCCATCTGAACACCAAAGTGCCCTGGGGATGCTCCTGATCTGGTCAATACCCCTTCAGAAAGGTAAAAATAGTATCATAAAAAAGCCTTGCACATATTGAATCTGCTTTTGAAAAACTGGTAGGCTAATGCTGCCAGCAGAAATTGGCACACCTCTCTACATATATATGAACCTAATAAGAGATATAATCTTTTTTATTTTGGCTACACTGAAAATTTGTTTAGTAACTAAATGTTAGGAACAATGACAAAATTATAAACATAATAAAACTAGCAAACAGATATACAGGAACTGGTTTTTCAAGTTCCTTTTGAAACTACTTTCCCTTCTTGAGCAAGAATGCAGATCAATGTATAACAAGGCAATCTAAAATGATAATCAGTTTACATTCTGGTTTGACCAGTGATAAGGCTGACCCTCCAAAAAAAAATATGATAGAGCTGATATATTTCCCTCCAACAAAGAAAAGAAAAATGTGACATTTCTGGAATTTAGCCCAGAAATAATAGATTTATTTTGACAAGTTAAATATCGTAAAAGCCCTGTATTAAAATTCTAAGAATAGTATATGGTTTCTTTAAATATGTCAACAGCTCTGACTGAACAGAGTTCTGGGTTAAAATGGAATTATCCTCATCAAAATAGAATAAAATAATAATGCAAACCCAAACAATAGTATTCTGGCTCATCTGTTTAAATATCAGTTAGGAAGTAGGAAGTTTAATACTTAGGTACAATAAAAATATCCACAACATGATCTTGCAAATAGAAAGCATTTAGAATAATTGATTACTGTTGATTTCACATACTATGAACATTAAATACATTCACTATACAGGAAGTCCCCCAAGTTACAAACAAGATAGGTTCTATAGGTTTGGTCTTAAGTTGAATTTGTCTGTATATTGGAACTGGTACCTTATGTGACCACAATCCTAAAATACGTGTATGTGTAAACACACATACATTGACAATTAGGACTACAGTCTCAATGACTTCATTTGGAAAGGTGACTTCATGTACTTACAACAGAAACGTTTAAAAATGATTACGCAGTTATTAAGCTCAAAGACCATAATGCTACCTATTAAGATACTGGTACATGGAAAGAGGAATGTTTAGTTCATCCCTAATGTAAAGGAAATAGTGTATATCTCTAGAAAAAAAGTAACATCAGCATAGCTGACCCAAAAACATTGCAGAAATTATGTTCATTGAAAGACCACAAATGATATGTAGGCCCAAGTCCAGAAATACTTTCAGGGATTCATTGCCATGCTCATGAAAAGTTTCAGCACCTAGAATCTGTACTTACAACGACAGAGCTATGTTTGGAGCTTCTGTGTTCATGTTCTCAGACAGATATCAGCTTTCTCTTACTTTCACCACTGATCCTGCTGTTGCAGAGAACGTGATGCAGAAGATATGAGCTACCATTAAGTAGCAGCTAGCTGTATATATGTGTGCATGTGTTTATTGTGGGCTACTGTATTTTTACACTTTGTTAGTCATAATGAAAATGCAATGCTAAACCAGATAAGCCCTGATCCATCACGGCTCTTCTTGAGTTCCTAAGAAGGATTCCCACTTGTGTTTTGCAAGATTCTTGCATCCCTCGGTCTACTGTATTTCTAGTATTTCTGCATGGAATGGTCTTGAGGGCATATGATGCAGCTGCTTTGCTGAGGCCATGCAAATATGGATGGGATCAATGATTATATCCCTATCACTGGATATGAAATGTTCTAATTAAATGTACAGCAATCAGAATTATTCTCCTTCTTGACATGTTTTCTAATTTCCCATTTGCAGGAGGAAAAATGGGCATTTCAGGACAAGATAGAGATCACTTTTTTCTTAATACTCACTCACCCACATTAAGAAGTTCCCATATATGAGTGAAATTATCCTGTGGATTGAGTTGACAGAGACCATTCACTTTTGTCTAACAGCATGGTCAACTATCAAATGCAGCAACGTCTACTGTCTTATTTAGGCAAGCAAATTACACCTCTTTGTTAAAGGAATGCCTTATCTCCAACTGCAGCTTAGAAGATACTTGTTGCCCATGTGTTTTAGACTAGAACATTAGGGAAGTTTACCTTTCTGCTACAATTGGTGAATAATAATCCAG
This sequence comes from Anolis carolinensis, assembly GCF_035594765.1. Classification (NCBI taxonomy): domain Eukaryota; kingdom Metazoa; phylum Chordata; class Lepidosauria; order Squamata; family Anolidae; genus Anolis; species Anolis carolinensis. Next base: position 248,459,488 of record NC_085841.1, read on the forward strand.
AGAGGCATCTTAACTCCAGAAGTTCAACTGTTCTCTTATCAAAGAACCCACTTCTCAAACATTGCCAAAATGCATTATCCGACTCAATCTAACCATTAAAGTTTGCTTAGTCTTAGTCAATACAGCCACAGTGATCTGTGCAAAGGCTTCAGGCCAATATGACAGTTAACTATTGTTTCATGCCTTATACCCTGGGGGCTAGAGGCATTGCATTCTTTTAGTTACAACCAAGGGGACTGTCTAAGCATTTCATTTAGATTAGAAAAGGCTAAAAAGAAGATATGCACACATATTTTACTAACCAACACAAACAGCAGGACTCGAGAGTCTAACAGTGAAATTATTAAATTAAACCTACATTTTAGTGTTTAAGAGATGTCATTGTGATCATACATATATAAACTAGGCATGTTAAGCACATGACCATTAATGACATGAAAGCAGAAGGTCAATTGACTTTGCCCTTCAATCACGGGATAAGCTAAAAGACCCTGTTCTTGAAACTTTTTTTTCTTTTCAGATTGTATCATCTGACAAAGAGTCCCCAATTTCTGTCACTAATATGCACTGTGTAATTCTGGAAACCCAGTGAATGGTATAAGAAAGAAAACAAGCAAGCTTTATACCTTAACTTCTCCTTGAAGCCGGAACTCAAGGCAATTTACTTTTTGATTACATTTTAATTACATTTCTATATATTTTGTTACAAAGAACCATTTCTACAATTCATATAGCTATTTCTTCTCCTTTCCCCAGTTGTGAAACCCATTATACTTCCCATCTCCAGAGTCCTTCTTTTCTTTATGATCCCACCAGAACCTCATTTCTTCTGGTGGGGGTTGATTCCCATCTTCTTTCCTTAATGTTTCTTCAAAACACTTTCAAAATCATTGTTCTTCCTTAGGCATTTTTAACCTTTAGACTGCATGTTAATTCATCATTTATTGCTAATTTCCAAATTTCCTTACACCATTCTTCTATCATAATTACCACCTCTCCAATTTTTTGCTATTAATAGCCTTGCAGCCGTTAACAACATTATCAAATTCTTTTCATTTTCTTTCCATTTTCATTTCCATGGATAACAGTATAGTCACTGGATTTATGTTAATTTTTTTCTTCATATACATAACTTTCTCCCAAAACCTCTGTACATATTTACATTGCCACCACATGTGAATATACGTTCCCCTTTCTTGGCATTCCCTGCAATATTTTTCTGGACAGCTCTTGTCCATATGGTGTATCTTTGTCGGGGTCAAATACCATTTCCAAAGTAATTTGTAGTAGTTTTTTATTCCAAGTAGTTTTTCCCCTGAGCTCTTTCTTTTCCAGTTTTTGAACCATTGGTCCGGTTGAACCCAATGGAACCAGATATACTTAATTTACCTAGGATTTCAACTCAAGGCAATTTACAAATGAAAATAAATACAGATTGTATAGCTCTTTTTTTGGAATTCCAAAACCCAAAACACTCCTTGTTCCAAACATTTTAGATAAGGGATAGTCAACCAGTACAACGTGATACTTGTCTATGGGAAATCTTCCAGATTAAAGTTCACATTCTGTTTATGCAGAGAGCTGGCAGGGCCCTGCTTGGTCAACCTGAATGCAAAGTATACTCTGAAATTCACAGCACATTCTCCAGGATTCACAACTGCATACTGAAGAGATAAGAGTCATAACTGCAAACTAGCTGCCTTTAGCTGCCACCTGTCCCTACCAATGTCTGTAATGCCATGAAGAATCCACAATGAGCATAAAATCCAAATACTTCCCTAACACATGGATCAAAAGCCATTGAAAGAGGTTATTTTGCAGTCCCATAACCTCAAAGCTGCCACACAACTTTAGAAAACTATGTAGCAACCGATTCTGTCATGGACGGAGAAATGCACCAGAGAGTGCTTTCTGACTTTATCACAGAGTAATTTTCCATGTAATCCTTCATAATTTTATTTTAAATATCTATTTATATCCTGATGTTAGGACTCTTTCTTCAAGTGGAAGCAGGAACTCCCTAAGCAACAGACATTTACATAGTATTACTCAGCAGTCTGACTGCAGTGCTGTTTCTGTGGTTTTTTAAAGGGTTATAAAACTAACTAGGTTCACAGTGTTCCTAGATTCCTTGATGTGAAGCAATTTCACCTGTCTTTAAAAGAAGTTTTATGAGCCCTTTGCATTTAGTGAGGCTATTTTCTGTCGCAATTAAAATCCACATAAATGTAATAGCACTACACTGAAACATTTAGGACGAAAGAGCTGCCTGCCAAGAACTGGGGAGGGAAGGATGACGAATCAAACATTTGAAGGCTGTGTCATACAATACAAGGTCAGGGCTTTACATGTGCTGCTCCCCAGTCTTTCACCCAATCTTGGAGGTGTAAGGAAGGCAGGGATCATCCTGACATTATTCCAAGGCAACCCACCATAACCACGATGCTGCTCTGAACATACTCAACTTTGTATGATTTCAGAAACTAAGGGTGCATCAAGACTAACTAAGAAGTCCCGGATTTTGTTCCTGTTCCTTCCAATTTCATACTGTGTTAAAACCAACCAACCAAAGGAGTGGATATAAAATGTCTCTAATCATACTAGGAGCTGACAGGAAATATTCTGAGGTAAACAAGAATAGGAACAAAATCAACGACTTTTTGGTCTTTTTTTAATCAACCTAGATACACCCTAAGTACTTAGTACTTGAATTAGAAGTAACTGAGAAACATCAAAGATCTCCCAATGCAGCCTGATAAGAATCCAACATGAAATTGTAGAGGTTGAAGTGGTTCCCATCAGAGTTGAGAATACTGAGCTAGATGGACCGATGGTCTAGTTCAGGATAAGGCAGTACAAAAAGTCCTATTTCCCCCTCCTCCTATGCCACCAGGAAGAACTTAAAGCATCTCGGATTTGCGACGGCAAAACCCTTTTCCCTTTCCAATTTTGTGATAGCGAGAGGAAAAATAAAGGACAGAGCTGAATCTGTCGTAAGGGGAGAGGCAGGTTTTTGGCAACCACAGTTTTTGGTCTGGCTATCAAGGCAGATCCCAAGACTAGAACTCTTGGTAGGTAGGATGAGGAGATTTTGTCTTACAAAGTGGCTTTGTATGTATCATACACTAGTTATATTCGAATCCCAAACAATTTGCATTCCTTCAAGCATGGGGTGTGTGTATAGAGCAAGCCTACTGCTCTATGGGAAATGTTGTAGTTATACATGGAATGGTTCTATGCAGAACTCAATTTCTTTTCATTATGAATGGGAAATATTCAAATAAAACAGGTCTCTCAGGTGTGAGAAAATCTAAGAAAGGGAATCCTAGACGGGCAAGACTCTTTGTTGTTATTCTGCATAAAACATATAGGTTGCTTTTCTGTGCACAAAGAACATTTTCTCTGCAGGAAAAATGTTTGCCCTAAAAACTTGTTTCCTGCCAAAAAATAGAATAAACAATTTACATAGAATATGCTTTTTTGTGTGCCAAAAAACTTGCTTTCTGTGTAGAAATACTCCGCAAAAAAACCATGAGTACTCTTTTGCACGGATTTCCCAAAGAGCTAATAGTCTTTGAAACCTGAATTGTTTTCAGTCACTTTCTTGCAGAAAAGAGAAAAAATGGTAAAATTATTCATTCTTGCTTGAGAATGAATTTGATGATTATGAAATGTATGAAGATTGGCATCCCTATCTTTCATGTTCAGTGTGTTCTGATAGTGCGATGCTTTTGCATTACATCGCTTTAGACCTGGTCTTGTTCCAATCAGTGATTCTCAACCTGAGGTCCCCAGATGTTTTTGGTCTAAAACTCCCACTGCACTAGAGTTATAGTACTCTAGTGTAATATCTATTTTAACTGTGCTATGGCCCACCTCGAGGTCATGAGGAGACCAAGGTAACAAATAAAATGTAGTAAAAGTAGTAATAGTAGTAGCTGCTGTTGTCCTAACTTTGCACCTCTCCAAGGTATTCCGGTTTGAAATAAATGACTTGAAGCAGAATGCTCTCCATTGTATGATATGCTGCCAGAATGAGTATGACTGACAATAGCAATACGCCAACATTTGCATAATTTCATCCCATGCAGAATCCAAAAGCAGGGGTCAAATGACAAGCACAGAATTCATACTTACATCACCTCAAAATGCATTTCTCAAATCATTTTAGACACTTCGATATTAGTTGCTATTACAGAACTTTTAGAACTTCTGCCACCAAACAAGCAACCGGCACCAAGTCCCAGACAATATATATGCTACACATACAAAACACAACAACTTGGTGGTATGAGAAATAATGGCCTCAAACAAACAAAAATCAATCCTAGGCAGCATAGAAAGCCTCTAATCCCATAAAAGATGTGATGCTAAGCAACCTTAACCTGTGAACTACTTCATCTTGGGAAAGCCGATGTAATTATATCAGAATACAGGTTCACCTCAGTTAATGAGGCATAACATCTTTAACAGAAAATTTGATACCTGAGGCAGAAATAACATGAAAATAATAGGGACAGCCTCCTATACAATGTATTTCAGCAAGCTTTTAAAACTTTTAAACTAAGAACATGCCCTGGGAAATTAAAATAACCACATTCTCAAGACTATCTGAAGCCTTCTTCCAAAATGAATCTAGGAATAACTTCATTCGTCAATTTCCACTTTTCATTTTGATGGCCAAAACTATAGATCTATGGTTTTAACATATGGGGAAGCTATGGAAACAGGCTTTACCTTGTCTCCCTCTCTGTTTTGATCTTCCTGCTTAGTAAAGGATTTTGGAGGCTGCTGCTAGTTATCTTGCCTACTGCCTCCTTTGGGGAAAGAAACAATATAAGTCTAGCTACACCTCTATCAACCAAGAAAGGAGTCATTTTCTTTCCTGAGGAGAAACATGATGGAAATCTAGCTGTGGTTCTTCTATCTGCCTAGAAAGATATCTGTTTCCTTCTTTGGCAGAGAGAAGCGACCAAAGCCTCACTGCTTTTCTGTCCACCGAGAAAGGTATCCATCTCCTTTCTCAGGAGAGAGAAGTCACCAGAACCTGGATGCATTATTGTCTGCCAACAAAGGAAACAGACTCCTTTCTTTGAGGAGAAGAACACAGCCAGGCTTCAATTGGTTCTCTCAGCAGAGGAAGAAAATGGACTATAGTAGACTCTCACTTATATAACATTCATGCATGCAACCTTCTGTATTATCCAGCGCAGTCTGCCTCCTGCGCAGATCCACAGCTGTTTCTCTAGGCAGGCAAGGATTTTTTTAAATCTTCACAGGACGGAACTTTTATGGATTTAACTTCTGACAATGTTGTTACTGTAAGTTCATTCTATGCAATTCGATCTTTATTTGTAATCAATTTTTTAGTAGTCAATGTTTTTGTAGTCAATGTTTTCAATACATTGCGATGTTTTGGTGCTAAATTCGTAAGTACGATAATTACTACATAATGTTATTGTGTATTTTATATATATATATTTATTGGTTTATTAGAAAATATTTTAATACAACGAAAGAGTGAGAACAATTTTGGTATAGAAAGTGCAGAAAATGAAGTTATGATAGTAGAGAAGTTTAAAAGCTTAAAAAAAAAAAGGGACTTCCATCTTTGCCTTTGCGTTTCCCAATCTCTAATCCTGAAGAGGGGGGTGATCTATATATATATACAAATCCATTATAGATCAGCCCCCGTCTCCTTCGTAGTAGAGGCCATCATTCTAAAAGGAAAAGGAAAAAGGAAAAGAAAAAATAATACTACTAATAATAATCGATGATAGCCTTTCTATTGGCTGTGTCACAGATTTTTTGCTTCTGGTAAACAGTAGTTTGGAAAATGGAAAACCAAAAGAGGTTATTCTTCTGCTCATTCAAATTTAATCTTCATTTACTTTTCCTTTCGTACTCTTCTACTTTACTCCAATCTGTATATTTTATCGGGGACCCTGTATTTCTCTTTAAAAGAAAAGTTAATTTGTCCATGTCAATGTAGTTGATTTGGACTCGTCACTGTTTATACTTGTTAGGATTACAGTCTTCCCCTTCCACCCAGCTGCGTTTCTTCTCCTCCGTTGACCCCTTGGATCGTTGTTATTGTATACTTGATTCCTTCCCTTCCGTCCCGTTTTTTATCCTCACTGTCTCTCTGACTCCTTCGCCCTTCTTCCGCCCTTAATCAATATGTCCTCTTCCTTACTTCCGCCCTTTCTGCTGATCTTCCCACCACCTCGCGTTCCTTTCCCGCCTTTCCTTTCCGGTTCCGTCTTTTCCAGCCGCTTTGTTTATAAAGAAGGGTGGGGTAGACCAAACATCATGGCGTCAAGGTCAGAGTCTTATTTGGATATTTCTTATTTTGATGGTCGGGATAACCAGGGGTACCGGGATGGCTTATAAGGTTTTATATTGTTGTAAAGTTGTAAGGTTGTATATAATTTTTTCTGTCTCTACTTTCTCCTTGGGCTTTCCACCGATCCTTCGTGCCCTTCAAACTTTCTTTTTGGCCAAATATGGTAGAGTCCTGTGCTGTGCTATTGTCCTTGACTATAATTGAGTTAACCCCTTTTCAGTTTTCTGCTTCTGCCTTCTGTTGACTCAGCTTTACCCTTCTTTTAATTTCTTCAAAAATCCCTCCCCGCCGGGGATCTCATACGCTCCGGCTGGATTTTCTTTCATTTGCTCCCCACTCACCGCTTGTTACTGTGAATGTGGGTCGCTTTTGTTTCTTCAGGTTCTTCGTCTTGGTGGTGCTAGGCGGCAGTTGATACGAGATTCCTCCCGTTTCCCGCGGAGCAGTCCGCTACCCTTGGCTCTCCCTAGTCCTCTCGACCACCCACCCTTGAGGGGGAGGCAGTCTTGGGGATCTCAGGGGTGCCACGCGGGTTCAGCGTCCCCTCAGCTCCTCGATCCGGCTGAGGAGGGGAGCTACAGCTCAGACCCGACTGCTCTACGCGGTGCTTCACTGAGAGCCCTCAATGAAGCGACCCTGCCGCCATGCTGGCTCCACCGGAAGTCCCAATGTTATTGTGTATTGAACTGCTTTTTCTGTCAATTTGTTGTAAAACATAGTGTTTTGGTACTCAATTTATAAAATCATAATGTAATTTGATGTTTAACAGGCTTTTCCTTATTCCCTCCTTATTATGCAACATTTTTGCTTATCCAACATTCTGCCAGCCAGTTTATGTTGGATAAATGAGACTCTACTGTACTTTCTCAGAACTCAAGAGATATTTTCATCATCTTCTTCATAGAGGAAGGAGTTGGACACCTTTCTCAGTGGATATCGATGCATGGCCCAGCAAAGCCAGGCTTCCCACTGGATTTGGCACCCAGAGCTCAGCATGGTCAGACTAAGTCCCAACATATGAGTCTTCCCTTGGCTACTTTCCCCTCTGTGGGGCAGGTGAGGGGGTGGGTATCTTGACTGTACTGTATTTTCAACTTTCAGCAGCACGCTGGCTCAGGGAAAGGGTTCCAGATGTTAAGCAAAAATCGTAATTTACGTTCATCTAAACCAGTTTCCTTGCATCATATAGGAGCCTATTGTATATTCAGTATAATACAAGGTGTTTGAAAAATAACTTCTTAGTTTTAAGTTAAAACACATTAAAATTAGGGAGTTCATTTTCAAACACCCTGTATAGTGTATATCTCAGTGATTCTCAACCTGGAGTCCCCAGATGTTTTTGGCCTACAACTCCCAGAAATCCCAGCCAGTTTAACAACTGTTAGGATTTCTGGGAGTTGAAGGCCCAAAACATCTGGAGACCCCAGATACTACACTGATCTATGTAGTATAGTGTATCCCCTAACATGTAGTTCTCCAGGTGTTTTGGGCTTCAGCTTCCAGAATTCCTAACCCTTGGACAAGCTGGCTTGAGCTACTGGGAGCTGGGGTCCCAAACACCTGGAGGACCACAGGTCATGCAGGCCTGACCTAAAAGGATACCAGAGACTTTAAAAAAATATAACAATACCTTATTCCCCAGACTTACACCCAGACTTGCTTATTCCTACTCAAACCAGTTCCTGGTCAGAAGCCACATATTCCAGTACATTTCAGATTGCAGGCTCAGTGCATTGTAAAATAATACAACATTCTATCTGTATTCTACACAAAGCATGAAAATCTCTAATGTGTGATCTTGCACTAAACAGCTGAATATCTATTTGTGTGTGTCAAATACATCAACAGCCTTCTACATTTATATCAAATCGTAGCATTCATTTTAAAATAATATTTCCTTACAAATACATTAGAAAGGCCATTTTTGAAATAGTTTCTAAACAGGCAGCTTGCTTCTCTTAGGAAGTGGCTGCATCAAGATTTATGTACTAAACTGTTACAAAGAAATGAGTGTTTGAGAGTTCTACAAACAAAGAGTCTTTTTATTGCATTCAAAGTTCTATAGCTTTAAGGGATACTTATGTCTGAGATATATAATGCATTTTTCTCTAATGTAATGCATTTTTTCCAGTCAATCTATTTTAAAGATGACTCTGTGATTAAAACTGACTTCATTGTACCAATATGATGATAAAAGAATTAAACAGGATTATCATAACATTAATGTCTGACATCCTGTTGGTGACATCTGCTGAACCTCACCTAATTTCTGTGGGTAAAGGAGCAGACATGGGAATTTAATGTCCTCTGGAGAATAAAGGTTTGTGGAGAAGCAATGGCCTTGAGGCAGATAAAAATAATGACATGGGATGCCATGAAGAACCATGCTTTTGTCACTTGGCACCTGGCTTATGGGGACAACATGGATACTTCTACATGGCCTTTGCGACATCCTCTACTACTGGCTGACAAATGCTGTGTTATACCACTTCCACATGCAAACTAGGTTTGTTTTGTAGAAATTGAGTTGCTACCAAGTTGCCCCTAATGAAACTTGATATTCTGTCTCCCGTGTAGGTTCTTGACCATTTATAATCACTTTTAAATCTCCTATTACTTCCTAACCACAGTACAGATATTAAACGGCAAAATAAGCCCCTTTCCACATTCTAACAAACATGATACTAAAAAGAAAGGAATGAGAAAGGTAAAGTACGCACTGGCTGAATTTCTTCTACAGAAGCCAAAGTACGATGGTAGACTAATCTCTCCTTTGGATGAATCAGAAAGTTCAGTCTACTCTGACATTCAAGGGCAGCTGGGAGGTAGTGTACTTTCTGGAAAACCTTTTTGCTGCTAACCCTTTAATGCAGTGGTTCTCAACATGTGGATCTCCAGGTGTTTTGGCCTACAACTCCCAGAAATCCCAGCAAGTTTACCAGCTGTTAGGATTTCTGGGAGTTGAAGGCCAAAACATCTGGGGACCCACAGGTTGAGAACCACTGCTTTAATGTCAAAGCAAGGTGCCCAGCCTAGCTTTCTGTTTGCCATTGTGACCTTTCTTTTTATTATTAAAATTGTTTAATGATCCTTCAATCACCCACCTCAGAGCTTGGGAAAAGTAACTACCATATATACTTGTCTGTAAGTTGACCTCATGTATACGTTGAGGACAGGTTCTGGGGACAGAATTATGTATTTTGATAAGTCAAGGGTCATCTTGCAGAGAACCAGCACTGCCACTGCCATTTTCCCACCCAGACATTCCTAAACAGCAATACGACAGAGAGAGCAAAAGAAGCCAATGAGTCTTTTTTGGTTCTCCTGGGACAGACTAAGCTCTCAACTTTCTCCACTCTACTCAAAGATGGTTCCTTGTGTTATAAGCATTAAGGTATAGTACTTACACTGATCTGTGGTTTGGGGGATTGATTTTTTGACTAAAATTTCCAGACCACTGGGGATTCTGGGAGATCTAGCCCAAAAGAGATTTATTTTATTTATTTATTTACTTACTTTATTTCTATCCCTCTCTGTCTCACCCCAAGGGGGACTCAGTGGCTTCCAATTGGAGAACTTTCTCTGAGATTTGGTTATTGTACCCTTTACTTGAATGTTTTAAAGAAAAATGAACAGGCCAACCTGTGGAGCATGGGAGTTTATGATAAAACCGAATGAAATCGGAGTATAGAGCAAAAAGGAAGACAGTCTTGTAATTGCCTCTCGGTCCTGAATGTAAGGTACTAATGACAGCAATAGAATGCAAGACTAGACAGGCTGGTCAACTCAGTCAGATTATTCTGGTGTACTGCTGATTTGCCTTCGTGACAATACACCTAATGCTGCTAATTCCAGGTGGCAGTGGGAACTACTACAGTGCTGACTTACGTCATTAAGTTGGTTTCTGCATGGACATGTTAGTAATTGTAGTGTTTTTGGTTGGATCATTGCTTAAGCCGTAGATGAACTCTGCATAGTTCAAAATGTAACTCTAATTACCACTAAAGAAGCCATTAAGATGATGTTGTGAAATGGCGTGTATTCCATGTCTGAGATGAGGCTGTACATAGGGGGCTTAATTATAGGAAACAAGCCAATTATTACCTTTGCTACTAATGCTCACATAACTTATGTCAGGAATGCCATTTTCCATTAAAGAGCTAGAAGCACAATGTTTGCAATTTTTTCAAGGCTAGTTTGAAATTCTTTTGAAATTTGTGTCTTGAAATTCATCTCCTCTTACTTTTCAAAGATTAAAAAAGTTTAAAGTCCATAAGGTCTGTGTTAGAAACCAGAGAATGCATTTTTTCCGCAACAAAGTATGAGACAGATATTTTATATATATTTTGAGAGAAAATATATTTTCTTTTCAGAGGAATTTGATATTAAATAATCTGAGTGAGTCACAATTAATCATTAAACTAAAACAAAGCCTTTTGGTCTGCTTTGGAACATATGATCTCCCTTGCCACATCTCCTCTGACATGCCTCAAGGACATGGAGAACATTTACTCCTTCTTTCCTCTAGACCACAGCTTATCATGCCATCCAAAATGATCTTGTTGTTGTCGTATGCCTTCAAGTAATTTCCATCTTATGGCAACCTTACTTAGCACGCGGTTTTCTTGGCAAGATTTTCTCAGAAGATGTTTGAGTTTGCCTTCCTCCAAAGCAGAGAGAGTGTGACTTGCCCAAGGTCACCCAGTGGGTTTCCATGGCCACAGAGGCATTCAAGCTCTGGTCTCCAACTACTTCACCATCTGAATATGTCTAAAGCAGTGGTTCTCAACCTGTGGGTCCCCAGATGTTTTGGCCTTCAATGTCCAGAAATCCTAACAGCTGGTAAACTGGCTGGGATTTCCGGGAGTTGTAGGGCAAAACACTTGGGGACCCACAGGTTGAGAAACACTGGTCTAAAGTTTGACTGATGTTAACTGTGGCCTGTTTGAAACAATTTAACTTGAAACCACGAGTAATGAAGTTGCTGCTTTCAAGCAACGCAGTTATCGTTAACCACAATGTAATATTAATCACATTAAACTATGGTTAACAGAAAACTAGAAGCAAACACTTATCATTTGTTTGCTGCAGCAGAAGGAAGAAGGGGGTTGAGATGATGGAAATAGTCCAAAACCTATAAGGAAAAATCTAGCTGATGGAAGGCAAAAACGTTGAATGATATTCTCAAGCAGACCTCTCTTCAGGCTGTTGTAGGACACCAACTGGATACTAAAGATTGTCTTCTAGGAATGCCACTTTAACTGTTTCGTAAATACAGACCTGCAGAAACTGGTAATAACTTTCCTAGCCACATTGCTGGAGATTTCCCCAGGAGTCACTAAAGCAGTGGTTCTCAACTTGTGGGTCCCCAGATATTTTGGCCTTAAACTCCCAGAAATCCTAACAGCTGGTAAACCGGCTGTGATTTCTGGGAGTTGTAGGCAAAAGCACCTGGGGACCCACAGGTTGAGAACCACTACTTTAAAAGGAAATTTATCCCTGAGGTTCATGTCCCAGTACCTCTTCCCTGTCCAAATGCCAGCCTAAGGTAGTTGTGATAACATTAATACAGTTTAATGTTATGCCACATCCCCACAATATTATAAGGACAACTACAGAGAGATTGTTTATTTACAATCCTAGTACAATAATTCCTTCTCCTCCTGTATGCTGGTGCTAACAATAATCCACAGCAATTCCAGTGAAATCCAACAAGCCTTCTGGGAGTTGGATAGGTATAACCAACATGGTTTTTATGGCTCTCCTGCTATCACACAGATTATCTTTTAAAAATTCTACTAAATAGTTAAAGTAGTATTCCTAGAAGACAAGCCTTAGTATACAATGGAGACTGTAGAGGAAAGGAGTGGTAATATAAGAAATGCAAGGGCTTCGTAAATGGATGCAACTCCTACCACCGTTCTCATTTTAAATATATACCATAACATATTATTTCACGAAAAGATGAGAAGCTTCTACTCAAGAAGTTACAAGAGAACATGAACAGGAAATATGATTTACTTGAGCTTCCTGTTGCTTTTGCATTTTGCAATATCCAAAGCCTGTAAAGGTGCTTGAAGGTAATCAGTAACAGGTTTTAAAAGTCATTTAATTCTAAGCATTACAATTAAGGTACTGCTTCTTAGAAATGCACTGAATTACTAAGAAACAAAGATTAGTTTTAAATAAGAAGAAAATTGCATCTGTCGTTCCATTTATATAACTTAACACTAAATAGTCATAAGAATTTTCACTCCTAAGAGAATGTAAAAAGGGTCAAACTCAAATTAAGATGATTTTATGGGTTCCTCACACTATAGTCTTGCCCCATCATTTCCCTTCTAACACAGGTGTTTATATTACCAGATCTTAAATTCAGGATTATATGCAGTGAATACGTAACTTTCTCCTAGATTTGGAAAACTAAACCATAACATGGAAATATTTGGATGTCAAACACAAACCAAGGAGAGTCTACAATACTTTTCTATTTTATTCTTCGCTCATACTAGAACAGATGATTGAGGAACTACCAGAAACTGAAATCACACATTTCAAGTTACAGTGATGTAATATTTCTCCTGAGAATCATATGCTCTTTTGCTGGCTGTTAACTCTTAACTTTGCTTAGAAATATTAACTGGCTTCACAATGTAAAGAGAAGTGATGTAGAAATCTTTTAGTTTTCTAAGATATTAGTATTAGCTTCTGTAACTCCTTTCTTTAGCAAACTCAGAACAGTTGGAGTTAAATTCCTAAAGTTTCCTAACAATGCATTGTGTACTTGGCTTTGAGAACCCAAACCAAACTTGCTCTAATGCAGTGGCTCCCATTCTTTGGTTCTCTAGATGTTTTGTACTTCAACTCCCAGAATTCCTGACTATTGGACAAGCTGACTAAGGCTTCTGGGAGTTGAAATCCAAAACAAATGGAGGACCAACGTTTGGAAATTACTGGCCTGAGGCAAGTTGAAGTTAACCTGGACAAATAATAATTGCTTATCCAATTCTGTATTAGTCCTACCTTGGTTGAGATAGGTCAGGGTCTCTTCATGAAGTTTCACAGCAGGCGATGTAGCTGCACAAAGCACATATTGAAATGGAGGGAGTTTTGTGTCATTCTCAGGGGAAAGCTGAGGCTCTTCTTGTTTAAAGATCGGCAGTGCGAGGACATCACTGAAATAATACAATAATTCCCAGTTAGCAAAGGGATTATCTCCTACATTATAGAAATAGCACCATAACTAGGCTGACATTATCTGCAGGGCTTATATCCCATGAGAATTCTTACTATAACTGGATGGCCAGGAAAGTAGTATTAATACAAGCACGCCAGACTGAATTCAGGAGAAAGGACTGTTTTGCGCAAATATATATCACCAGAACATCTAGTTAAAAGGAAATGTGTATCTCACAACAAAACAAAACCAGTTTTGCATCCTTACATTTCATCAGTAACCACTGAACGTTCTGGAAATGAAGTCCAGAATGTTATTCCTTAACCAATTAAAATGCAGCAACAGAGATCCAGACTCATTACATCATAGGAAAAAGTGATGGGTTTGAATAAGATATTTTCCCTAGTCAATTTTGCAATAAAAAGTATTGACAAAAAATTAGATATGCCAGAAAATGAAATTTTACAATAAAAACTTAATCAAGCAGTAGGTGGTATATATTAACCCAAGTCTCTCTTCAAAAACTTCAGCTTTCGGGGCTAGATTTGACAGCAACTCCGGTCACCCACGGAGCCAGCCAGCTCCCATCAAACGACAGCGTGCTGACTCCGTGGGCGCAGAGGGGTGGAATCAGTGTGCTGCTGCCACCCTGGCAACACTGGAGGCTTCCTGCGTTGCCCAATCTATGGAGGGAAGCCATGCACTCCACGCTTCCCCCATATGATCCGGATTCTCCACACCTCGTGGCAAAGAGGACTGCTGCCTCCTTCTGCCGCCAGCCATCTGATGAGGCGGTGAGTACTGTAAGAACACATTCAGCTTGGCAAACAAATGAAACAAGAAACCCAAACTTCCTCAGAATTACAACTTTCTGCATACCTAACACTTTCCTTCTCTCTGTTTATCCCTACCTAAAAACGATTTCTACTCTCAAAGAATAATCGCAAAAACAGAACAATTTCTGAACAATCCCATGTTTGTGTGAAGAGGTTTTGTAAGGGAAGCCCAGAGTCCTGCTTCAGTGCCTACTTAAGACTACTGATTATGGATGGTGAGGGAGCAGCTGTAGTATATTTGTGTTCTTGCCTGAGGATGTGGATAGCTACACCTGCAGCAAGTGCAAGTTGGTGGCCCTGCTGGAAGTTAAGGTCCTGCAACTTGAGGGCCACATATCAACCCTTCAGAATATTCGGGAGCCACACAGTTCTGTCCTGAGCCCAGTGCTAGTCAACATCTTCATCAATAACTTGTACAATGGAATACAATGCATGCTTATAAAATTTACAGATGACTCCAAATCGGGAGGAGTTGCTAATACCCCCAAAGGACAGGATCAGAATCCAAATCCAAAATGACGGTAACAGATTAGAGAGCTGGGCCAAAAGTAACAAAATGCATTTCAGTTGGGAGAAATGTACAGTACTACACTTAGGCAATAAAAATGAAATGCACAGATATAGCAGAGATTATACTTGGCTTGAAAACAAGGGATCTATGTGAAAGGGATCTATGAGTCCTAGCAGACAACAAGCTACTGCATCAAAAGGCGTATAGTATCTAGATTGAGGGAAGTCGTAGTGCCTCTCTATTCTGCTATGGTCAGACCTCACCTCGAATAATGTGTCCAATTCTGGGCACCACAGTTCAAAAGAGATATTGACAAACTGGAAGGAGTCCAGAGGAGGGCAACTAAAATGATAAAAGGTCTTGAGACCATGTTCTATGAGTAACATCTTAAAGAGCTGTGTATGTTTGGCCTGCAGAAGAAAAGGTTGAGAGGAGACATGATAGCCATGTATAAATATGTGAAAGGGTGTCATAAGGAAAAGGGAGCAGACTTGTTTTCTGCTGCCCTTGAAACTAGGACTAAGGGCAATGGGTTCAAATTACAGGAAAGGAAATTCCACCTGAATGTTAGGATGAACTTCCTGACCGTAAGAGCTGTCCAACAGTGGAACTCTCTCAGAGTCTGGTGAAAGCTCCTTCCTTGGCAACTTTTAAACAGAGGCTGGATGGTCATGTGTCAAGAATACTTAATTGTGCTTTTCCTGCATGGCACGAGGTTGGATTGGATTGCCCGGGTGATATCTTCCAACTCTATTATTCTATGATTCTAAGCAAACCATGAGTCAACAGTGTGATGTCACAGCTAAATAAGCCAATGTAATTCTAGGCTGCATAAATAGGACAATAGTATCTAGACTGAGGAAAGTCATAGTCTCACTGTATTCTGCCTTGGTCAGACCTCATCTAGAATACTATGTTCAGACACCATAATTCAAGAAAGATATTGAAATATGTCCAGAGGAGAGCAACCAAAATAGTAAAATATCTGGAAAACACACTGTATGAGGAATGGATTTGGGAACTTGGTATGTTTAGCCTGTACAAGAGACAGTTAAGAAGTGACATGATAGCCATGTTTAAATATTTGAAAGGATGTCACACCAAAGATGGAATAAACTTGGTTTCCTTTGCCCCAGAGACCAGGATATGGAGCAACAGATTCAAACTGGAGGGAAGGATATGGCACTTTACATTCGGAAAAGTGTTTTGGCAGTAGAAATTTGCTTCACAGTGGAATATGCAGCTTCAGAATGTAGAGGTATTTTAATGAGAAGCAGGATGGCCATCTGTCAGGAGTTGTTGGAAATTACAACCTTCTTCAAGCCTCCTCTAGAATTTGTTAATCTATTATTCTGTTTGCTTACTGTTTTATGTGCATGTTATGGTATGCAGCTTCTTTTGCTCTATGTTTCCTGAGAGGTTGTGGGCAGGGCTGCAGACCACATGATCTGATCTGAGACTGCTCAAACTCCATTTTTAGATTCTTCTTAGACTATAGGCTGCTAACAGAAAACACATGCCTGCTATTGTAATAAGAAAGATGCCCTGTGCCATCCGCACCATGAGATTATCTCAAACGTATCTGAAACTGGACTAATAAAGCTATGTACCTGTGTTAAGCTGAACACATGAAGTTGTGAGTTAAATTTTTTTTACCAAAGCCTACTTCATTTTTGTCTCTTGAGTGAATAATATAAAACTAGTTGTTTTATGGGACAGTAGATATATTTTTGGGCAAATGAAAAACATTTCTGAAACTCTGCTATGTTGCGCATTGACATATTTTCTGTTTTCCTAACAGATCAGAGACAATAGGTTCAGTCTAACACCTGAAGACATTGCCTTGCATATTACATTTGGTTCCATACCATATGAGAAGATTCTACTCAAATGGTTTTTTGGCTCTTTTCTGAAAAATCACACTTTTCCAAAAGATTATGATCTCCAAATGGTTGTGAATGGCATTTTCCAAAAGAAGTGATTTGATTGCGTGATCCTGCATGGCAGAATGAGGTTGAACTGGATGACCCTTGTGATCTCTTCCAACTCTTCCAAATAATTCCTTTCACATAAAAAACATACACAAAAAGTGGGTATGTACACATCTGTGTGTGAAAGAGAAAACTTGATTGCTTGGTTTTGGGGTTTATCATGAAAACCAAGAAGTTTCCTTTCGCTTGGACAAAATGACTTTTTTAAAAGATAAGTTTGAATTGTTGATTTTACAATCCAAAATCGCTATAAAATTACTTATCTGCATGTTAGCAAAGTCATCAAAACAACCTGAACATTTGTTCCCTATTGAGAACACATTTTGTCAGTAAAGTTGGCAGTTGAAGACAGGTCAAATGCAAACTAATGAGAACAGAGGACTTTCTGAAATTTTACTTAGCCACACTGAAGAAGTGATGAAATCAGTTTAAAAGGAATGCTTGCTCTTTTCTACTTTTACCTCTCCAAAATGCTATTTTATGTGGTAAGAAAGGAATTAGCAGAAAGGAAGAATTTTAGGAAAGTAATTGAGCAGATTGACATTAGATGAATCAGTATGACACAGCAGTTCTACACAGAAGGAAGCACCGAAGTCCCATCCTAAGCAACAAAAGTATACATCTCAAGGCAACAGGGGAAGCGGAAGTCCTGTTCTTTAGTCCAATAAAAGTTATGTCCTGGTCAACAGTAATCCAGAGTCTTTTGTGGAGTACAGTGTTCAAAGGTACAAGCATGGGAGAGTCAGTACAGCTGTGGGGACTGTAATCTTCAGAGGAAAGCAAATTTGTGGACAGGATGCAGTTTAGCCATTTTGTGTCCATCCCCCACCTCCAAAAAACACCATCAGCTGAATTTGGCAACCAGCTACAAACCAGAGTAAGCACAGCACGTAGGAGCAGAGACAAAAAAAAATGCAACTTCTCCATTTGATAGTAAATTGCAGGATGGGTTTATAAAACCAATGCAACTTTTCTTATGTGCAACTGCTGAAGTCACAGTTATAGTTTGATGAGGCACTAGCACTCTGGCAAAGGTATGTTGACTTTAAAGCAGTTTCTCAAACTGTGCTCTTCAGATATTTTGGACTTCAGCTCCCACAATTCCTAACAGCTGGTAAACTCGCTGAGATTTCTGGGAGCTGAAGTTTGAGAAATTAACCTATGGTAAATTAGTAAATACCTAGCTTAACTCTTGAGTGCTTTTCTTTTTCCCTTGCAAGGGGAGCAAAGGAATCATAGGTGTTCATCAAATACAACTGCCTGACCATGTTCCTATGAAAAATCATTAGTATGTCTTAAAATCAGCATAGGAACACCTGTCTTTGCAAGCCTTAGGGCTAACTAAAAAAAAGTTGCTTTAGCAAAGGGTGTGACACCCTCACCTGTCCCCAGGGCACCCAGCTATTTGCATCCCTTTTGTGAGTAACACGTGAAGTATGCCATTCCTATTTCAGAAATATTTCAGTTTCTAGTTCTGTCCCATGGGGTGGGGGTTGTCAGTGTGCATATATACCTTCAAGTCACCTGTCAACGTATAGTCACCTCGTGGATTTCATAGGGGACTCCATAGGGAAGGAATACTCAGGGTGGTTTTTCTAGTTTTCCCCTCTGAAATGTCCAAGTACTAACCAGTAGTGATTCTACTTAGCTTCCTTTTAGGTTATTTAGACAAAGACATTATTAACAGAATTACACAACCTGAAAACACTCAGCTCTCCATCTCAAATAACAAATCAGAGTGAACAGAAAAAAGAAAAACACCAAGGAATATTCGTTCTTCTGCATCTATAATGAATTCATCTGAATCCTTGCCTTTAATTCAGGACAGAGGTACAACTAAACTTAGATACTT
The DNA here is from genome assembly GCF_035594765.1 of Anolis carolinensis. Taxonomy (NCBI): domain Eukaryota; kingdom Metazoa; phylum Chordata; class Lepidosauria; order Squamata; family Anolidae; genus Anolis; species Anolis carolinensis. Next base: position 248,478,201 of record NC_085841.1, read on the forward strand.
CCACATCTGTATCACCTGCTTGAATCTCTATATAAAGTTCACTTGCTCCCTCTGATACATTTTCCCTAAGATTCCTCACAATTCTTAAATGATTTTGTTGACTGTTTTAACATAATCCAGTTGAAAGAACATTTTACACTATGGAATGTTGTCATTTGGGAAATTTGACCAGATCTTGACCATAAAGAATTACTTTTGACTAATTTCCGGTTATTAAGGTAAAGATTTTCCCCTGACATTAAGCCTAATCGTGTCCGACTCTGGGGGCTGGTGTTCATTTCCATTTCTAAGCCGAAGAGCTGGCGTTGTCCGTAGACACCTCCAAGGTCATGTAGCCAACATGAATGCATGGAGTGCAGTTACCTACCTGCCAGAGCAGTACCTATTGATCTACTCACATCTGCATGTTTTAGAACTGCTAGGTTGGCAGAAGCTGGGGCTAACAGCGGGAGCTCACCCTGCTCCCTGGATTCGAACCACCGACTTTTCGGTCAGCAAGTTCAACAGCTCAGCGGTTTAACCCATTGCACCATCGGGGGCTCCAGTTATTAACAATGCAAAATTCTATAGTTTTCCACATTAAGGTCCATAAACAATAGGGCAAATGAAAGGTGTGTTCATAGGCCATTCCCATCTGAAAGATGTCCTTGGAAAACATCCAGGTTCTTATTTAATGTCCCTATAATTTCTGAGATTTTGCATCAAATCTGTTTGCATCAAGTCTGTCTATTGCAAGAAATAGAGCTCCAACAATATTGAGAGGGTCACACATATCCCACTTCTATCACAGGCAAGAGCGGTCTTCCCAAGGGGAAAACAATACTTATCCAGCAAGCCCAATACATCACTAAGAATTTGGATTTGGTTTCCAAACCCCCTTGGTGACATAAGCTGGTTCAGATGTTCAGTCTGTTACAACCAGAATGAGGATTAAAAGATACAGAATATTTACATTCACTTAAACATTAATCTTTCTGCAGCACCACTAGCAAAATGTTGCATAATTTATTCAACACAAGAAAGCGTACCTTTACAGAAGGTTGTCTAATAATTCCATTTCTAAGACCCCTGCCTTTTTCCCAAAATAAGGGTTTTCTTCTTCTGCCTCTGTGTTTTTTCCAACTAAATCATCTGAAGCATTTGTCTATTGCCTCTCAGTCCACCGAGGATAGTTAAAAAATGACTAGAGAGCAATCCAGGTAGTAAACTGTTTACGTTCAGTAAGGCTTACTCAAAGGTAGGGGACTACAAGAATGCAGCCTCGACCTCTTAGGAAACCGAAAGAGGAAAATATTTTGTGCATCAGGAACAAACACAGCTCAATCATAAATATGACAACTGTAAGCCCTCATGTGGACATTACAAGGACAGGATCTGATGTTGGGACAAAAATAATTATACACAGAGACAGAAATGCAAAATACAGCTATAGAGGCAGGTATGGAAAAATGCATCTACAAATACTGTCAAAATATTTGAGAACAGTATAATTTGCAAGAACATATTTTATAAGCATTTATACAGCCCAGAAAACTCACAGTAATCCAGTGATTCTGGCCATGAAAGTCTTCGACAACACATCAAACATTAATAGTCTCTAGAAAGCGACACATAGAACCTGATTAACTATCTGCTTCAAAACTTGACTGAATACGTTAAATGTGAATACGTTAAATGTACAGCATTAACATTCTGTCTAGGTTTGCAGCAAGTGGCAACTATGTTGACCTGAGAGGATTCCTGTGACTTCAGCAGCTGCACATAAGAGGAGTTGCATTGGTTTTAAAATTTGATCCTGCCATTTATTATCAAATGGGGAAGTTGCAGCTGGTGATGCCTTCTCATGGTATGGACATAACCACGCAAGGAGTGAGACTGGCTCAGGAAAGCCCCAAGATGGCAACAGCCATGGTAGGACTCTTTTGCCCTAGCACTGTACTTCCCCAGCCATTATGAGAATATCCAAGTTTGACTCCCACTACTCTTGAATTTTCCGAGGGGAAAAACTATGTGGCACTGCGGTCTGGACACATTCAGATCTGTATTAGCATGTCATTAGAGGCATTCAGTAATTTGGCTCTCTGCGCCAGCCCAAGGGGATAAGATGGCCGCTCCTAATCCTGGCAGGTCCTAACTTGTTTCAACTTGATATAGTTATATAATTCATAAACACAAGCCTTAATTGGATTAGACTCTACCAGTTGCAATTCAAATCTCAGATTCTACCCAAGTTGCATGTCCTCCAGCTACTAAGAAATGTCCAATTTGCCTTCGGCTGACTTTTAAACAAGCACACCTCCTAACTTTGCCAAGTTTGTTTCTACTTCTGTTTTGCACCTCTGAAGGAACTTGGGAAAGATTCATCTCATAGCTGGGTTGTACATTTTCAAAATAATAAACCCAGTCAATCATTGCCAACCTACTCAGTCGTGCCACCTGCAACACAGGATTTGCATATCCACCTAGTTGTGCCATACCCAGCTTAGGTCTACCATCTTCTTCACTCCCATTTTAAGATTAACCCATCAGACCCAAAGCACCTTTTGTTGTCACATTGACCAATGAAGAGTTCTTACAGTCAAAAACTGCCATTTTGTGATATTTTGATTTGTGTGGATCAAGACACTGTTCAACTGAGGATTTGGAAACAGCATAATATTACAACAGCAACAACTTCTACTACTACTACTACTACTTTATTCTTGTATCCCGCCCCATCTCCCTGAAGGGACTCGGGGTGGCTTACATGGGGACCAAGCCCAATAGTACAGCAATAAAACATTGACATAAAATATAATCCAATTAGAATGAATACATAAAACATACAAAATATCATAAAACATAAGCTGAACAACAACCAATAACCAGGATGGAATTAAAAAGTACATAGATTAAATATAACAGCATCGAATCAAGATCTTCCTAAATATGTATGTCTCTAGCTTTCTGTTGGGAAGGTGTGAAATGTAGGTCTTCCACTGGTTCTTACATTATTCATTGCGCTTTTTTGCTTAAAGACATTTTCCTAATTGCGACCAGTGTGGAAATTAGGCAGGAAAAAGCTGGATTGATCCAGCACAGTAAATCAAATGGATAAAAGGACTTAGTCTTCACTGAAACAGAAGAGGGAGGTTACATATTTCCTTAGATAACTGGTGCCATACTAATTTTTAAGATTATTTACTAACGCTTTGCAGATACTTAACCTTTACGCAAAGCGTCTTCACATCTTCCCAGACTTTTTCATAAATAAACTGATTTAAAGAGTTATACATCTTATAAAATGGACTCTGAATCTACAAATAATAAATGGTTATTCCAAAATGTCTGGTGCAGCTATTAATCAGTGGCACCAAACACCAAACACTTTGAAGGCATCAAGAGAGCCAGTATGTAGATTACCTTGAGTGATGGACTAGAATTCTGTGAGAAAAGTGTCTGAATCCCTCCTCACCCATAGCAATCCACTGGGTGACCTTAGGCAAGTCACACTCTCTCAGCTGCAGGGCAATGCAAAGGCAAATCCTCTCAAATCTTATCAAGAAACCTCTGGGGTAGGTTTGCTTGAGGGTCTCCACAAGTCAAAAACAGCTTGAAGGCACACAACAACCAAAACAATAAATAAGAAAAAAATAAGCTATGCTACTTTATAACAAAAATTACAAAATCAGATTAGACAATAACTTTATCAAGACCAAATTAAGGTGCACAAAGATATTTAACATCCATAATGATCTAAAGCAAGATGCTACCAAATTCACAGTGGGATACAAATCATTTTCCCCAAACAGCCCCAGATATAAACATGCATGATATCTTGCACAGCGCAGCACCCAAGTCTACAACTTGGACTCCATTCCATTTTAAGCCTGAATGCAGAGTTCATGATTTCAAGATCGTATCAAATGTTATTTCCCCTAATTTCACCCACCCCAATTCATGTCCAAAGCCTGCCCACATTTTTGTGCACTTCTGCCTAAAGGAAGTTGTAATCATGTCGCAGGACAGTCCACATCAGATAGTATACCTCCTAAAGTATTCCTCTGAATTGGAAGGTGCATACACATATATGCTTTGTTATGCAGGAGACGAATATGTCAATCTAAGAACTGCATCCTCGTGTACTTTTAAACGTACTCATGCAGTGCCAATCCCCATACTCAATGCCTCTCCTTCCTCCATCATCCAAGGCTGAATCTACACTGCCCTATATCTGAGGATCTGATCACAGATTATCTGCTTTTAACTGAATTATATGAGTCTACACTGCCAGATAATCTGGGAGACTGAGATAATCTGAGATCAGATCCTCGGATATAGGGCAGTGTAGATCCAGCCTGAGTTGATTAAAATCAGCACAAACATGTATTCTCAAAAGGAAAGTATAAACGTAGAATAAATAAATATCCCATTAAACCATCTGAGGTTCATCCTGCATTTCCCAGACTCTTTTATGTGACTTGGAATTTTCACATTATTCAAATTTACAAGCCATATCCCAGCTCACACTCATTCAAAAAATCCCAAGGTGAGAAGGAAATGTTCTCTTTACCTCTGTAGGTAAGATACTGCATTTGCTGCAAAATTCACCTCTACTTTAAGATCGCGGAATCAAAACTACCAACTTTCAGTCGCTTTACACATTTCATCTACTGCTTTGGGTCTTGATCAATAGAAAAAGCAGGTGGGTGAATAAGTATCATCATCGAACATCTACTATCCAAGAAAGAAGCCGTACGCGCATGAACCAGAGGTGAACAGAGACCACTTGTTCAAAAACAGGATTGTTCAAGTGATCAAACATCCTTCAGTGGGGGTCCGATCCACCAGTGCCACAAAACCAGCACATACCTGCTACCGTTCTTCCAAGGAACATGTGCATGCATGGACATTCAACACTGAGACATATATACAAGTAGTCCCCAAGTTACAAACATAGTTAAGAACGAGGGTAAGACAACAAGAAGTGAGAGGAATCTACCTCTCAGAAGGGAAATGCACACCAATCCTTGTTTCCATACATAAGTCAATATTTTCAATTATCGCTGGGACAGAAAATGAGGTGAAATCTTCTGAACAAGGGCACAGACAAAAAAAAATCACAAAGATGTTAACTCTTCCTTATGCTAGCTTATATACACAAACACACATATAGAAAAAGAGAGGTTGGAGTTACACTTACAAAATGAACCTGCTCCAATGGAACTAGCTGGAAAGTCATAGCTCAATGCTATGAAAAGTTGTAGTTGGAAAGCCATGGCTCAATGTTATGGAGGGTTATACAGTAGAGTCTCACTTATCCAAGCTAAACAGGCCGGCAGAACCTTGGATAAGCGAATATCTTGGATAATAAGGAGGGATTAAGGAAAAGCCTATTTAACATCAAATTAGGTTATGATTTTACAAATTATGCAGCAAAACATCATGTTATACAACAAATTTGACAGAAAAAGTAGTTCAATACGCAGTAATGTTATGTTGTAATTACAGTAGAGTCTCACTTATCCAAGCCTCGCTTATCCAAGTTTCTGGATTATCCAAGCCATTTTTGTAGTCAAAGTTTTCAATATATTGTGATATTTTGGTGCTAAATTCGTAAATACAATAATTACAACATAACATTACTGCGTATTGAACTGCTTTTTTTGTTGTAAAACATGATATTTTGAAGCTTAATTTGTAAAATCATAACCTAATTTGATGTTTAGTAGGCTTTTCCTTAATTCCTCCTTATTATCCAAGATATTCGCTTATCCAAGCTTCTGCCAGCCCGTTTAGCTTGGATAAGTGAGACTCTACTGTACTGTATTTACAAATTTAGCACCAAAATATCGCAATATATTGAAAACATTGACTACAAAAATGCCTTGGATAATCCAGAACCTTGGATAAGCGAGGCTTGGATAAATGAGACTCTACTGTAGTTGGAAAGCCATGGCTCAATGCTATGGAGGGTTACAGTTGGAAAGCCATGGCTCAATGCTATGGAAAGTTGTAGTTACAAAGCCATGGCTCAATGTTATGGAGAGTTGTAGTTGCAAAGCTATGGCTCAATGCTATGGAGAGTTGTGGTTGGAAAGCCATGGCTCAAAGCTATGGGGAGTTGTGGTTGGAAAGCCATGGCTCAAAGCTATGGGGAGTTGTGGTTGGAAAGCCATGGCTCAAAGCTATGGGGAGTTGTGGTTGGAAAGCCATGGCTCAAAGCTATGGGGAATTGTAGTTGGAAAGCCATGGCTCAAAGCTATGGGGAGTTGTGGTTGGAAAGCCATGGCTCAAAGCTATGGGGAATTGTAGTTGGAAAGCCATGGCTCAAAGCTATGGGGAGTTGTGGTTGGAAAGCCATGGCTCAAAGCTATGGGGAATTGTAGTTGGAAAGCCATGGCTCAAAGCTATGGGGAGTTGTGGTTGGAAAGCCATGGCTCAAAGCTATGGGGAATTGTAGTTGGAAAGCCATGGCTCAAAGCTATGGGGAGTTGTGGTTGGAAAGCCATGGCTTAAAGCTATGGGGAGTTGTGGTTGGAAAGCCATGGCTCGAAGCTATGGGGAGTTATAGCTGGAAAGCCATGGCTCAGTGCTATGGAGAGGCACCATCTCTGTGTGGTCGAGGAGGCTGAAGACCTTGTCAAGCCACAACTCCGTGGCGTTTGGGGGGTCCCTGACTCACCGCAAATAGCTGCCTGTGGAGTGCTGGTTGTAATGCTCCGGCTGCGTGTGCCAAAACAACATCTTCTCTTCCTTCCCTGGCTTCTCCTGCTCCTTCGCTCCAGCAAAGGCGGAGGGGGAAAAAGGCTGGGCGTCGAGCTCCACGAGTGCCGGGGCTCCTCCGCGCGCTTTTATGGGGCCTCCGCGTGACCCTGCGGGGCGTGGGCGTGGGAGGGAAGGAGGGAAGGAGGGCCAAGAGGGAGGCCGGGCGGGAGAGGCACTGGCCTCTGCGCTGGAGGAGGAGGCGGGGCAACGCGAGGGCATCCGGACAGTCAGCACCTTGAGCCTCCCCTGACAACAAGGTCTGGAGCGCCTCCCCAAACTGCAGCCCCCACGTTTCCATCCTCTTCAGCAGGCTTAGGCAAACTTTGGCCCTCCAGGTGTTTGGTAGGCTGTTAGGAATTATGGGAGTCGTAGTCCAAAACACCTGGAGGGCCACCGTTTGCCCAAGCCTGCTCCTGAGCCATAGCAGCTCCACGGGTGTCCAACTGCAGTCATTCAATTACAAAGGCAGGGAGGCAGAAGGACCCTTCTTCACCGCAAGAAGAAAAGATCCCTACCAAGCCCATAACTAGGGGATGCTTTAGGGCAGGGGTCCCCAAACTTTTTAAACAGGGGGCCAGTTCACGGTCCCTCAGACCATTGGAGGGCTGGATTATAGTTTTTTTAAAAACTGAACAAATTCCTATGCACACTGCACATATCTTATTTTGAAGTAAAAAAAAAAGGAAGAAATACAGCCTCAGTGTTAATCATCATCATCATCATAAAAATAATAAAGAGGGTTGGAAGAGACCCCTTGGGCCATTTACTCCAACCCATAATCATAGCACCCCTGACAGATAGCCATCTAATAATAATAATAATGAAAAGCAGAGGGAACAATGACAGCTGGCACAACAAAACATTGCATAGAAAGTTCCTTGACAAAATTGAAGGAAAAGCTGATAAGGAGAAGACCTGGCTATGGCTCACGAATGGGACCCTGAAGAAGGAGACAGAAGGCCTGACCCTTGCAGCCCAGGAGCAAGCCATCAGAACAAATGTAATTAAGGCCAAGATCGAAAAATCAACTGATGACCCAAAATGCAGACTATGCAAGGAAACCGACGAAACCATTGATCATATCCCCAGCTGCTGTAAGAAAATTGCACAGACAGACTACAAACAGAGGCACAACTATGTGGCCCAAATGATTCATTGGAACTTATGCCTCAAGTACCACCTCCCAGCAGTAAAGAACTGGTGGGATCACAAACCTGCAAAAGTATTGGAGAATGAGCACGCAAAGATACTGTGGGACTTCCGAATCCAGACTGACAAAGTTCTGGAACACAACACACCAGACATCACAGTTGTGGAAAAGAAAAAGGTTTGGATCATTGATGTTGCCATCCCAGGAGACAATCGCATTGACAAAAAAACAACAGGGAAACTTCAGCCGCTATCAGGACCTCAAGATTGAACTGCAAAGACTTTGGCAGAAACCAGTGCAGGTGGTCCCGGTGGTGATGGGCACATTGGGTGCCGTGCCAAAAGATCTCAGCCAGCATTTGGAAACAATAGACATTGACAAAATTACGATCTGCCAACTGCAAAAGGCCACCCTACTGGGATCTGTGCGCATCATCCGAAAATACATCACACAGTCCTAGACACTTGGGAAGTGTTCGACTTGTGATTTTGTGAAACGAAATCCAGCATATCTATCTTGTTTGCTGTGCCATAAAATAAAATAATAATAGTAATAATAATACCATAATAAACATGGTTGGAAGAGACTCGTTCAGCCATCTAGTCCAACCCCCCTTCTGCCTTTGTGCATAAAGCACCCCTGACAAACAACAACACTGTAATAATCACAGTTGGAAGAGATTGCAAGCCTTCAAGAAAAATGAATCCACAACAGGGCTGCAGAGTATTCTTTCAGTCATTCACATTGGAATGATTGAGGAGGGAGAGAGTCACATGCGGACTCCCTGCTTGTCTCCTCAGCGGCGGCGGTGGGAAAGGTGCTGCGGGGCGAGGAAAAGGCGTGCACCTTTCTCTCCTCCCTCACCCGTCACGCACCTTTCCCGCTGCCTTCCTCGGTGGTGGCGGCGGGAAAGGTGCGTGCGGGGCGAGGGAGGAGAGAAATGTGCACGTGGGGCCTGGATAAATGGCTCCGATGGGCCGCATGTGGCCCGCGGGCCATAGTTTGGGGACCCCTTGTGATCGAGGTGACCACCCCCCCCCCCAGGACTTTGTAAAAGATAGTTCAAAAATCAAGACTTTATGTTCTATATTCCATATTTTTATAGTAGAAGGTGATTGAGACTTTTTACTGGAGTTTACTGTGGTTTACTAAAACTCTCTGTACAAAAGGTGTTTGACCTTTTAGCCTGAGGCAAGAGATAACAACTTCATGAATTGTAAAATCATGCTGCTAAAACTCCACTTTTATGAATTTCCATGCTGGGTTCTCCAGATGTTATGAACTTAGTTCTTATCAAATATTTTCAATTGTTTATATCATTCATGATTCCCCTTTATGCAATGTAACTCACTTTTATGGATTCTCCCTTATTTCCATGAAATCTATCTATCTGCCTATATGTATTTGTACTCTTTGGGATCCCTGGAAAATATGTATTTTTCCCAGCATGGTTTATATTCCAACTTTATTTTATTTTTCATTTTATTTCATATAATTGTCAAATCATGAAATCAAATAGGAAATATTTTGAACTCAACCTGAACCCCAGAACTTATCCCATTTCCTATGACCCAGGCTTCCTTTCCCAAAAACAAAAGGATAATCTGCCACCGCTAAATCCAATCACATTCAAATTGCATGGACAATATAGGGCTTGAGTCGCCGAATTCGGAGTTTGCTGACCTAAAGGTGATTCGCCCCAAGGCAAACATTGTCATATCTCACCCAAAGGAAAAACCAGGACACCTCAGGAAGGCGCCCTGCAGAGCCTGTCAATATGGCTCATCACCACCCATCTTTGCTTCCATCTCTGACACCCCAAGGCATATCTAAAATCTGTATATGTGACAGAAACCCGGACACCTTTGATTGCTGCCATTAATAAATTAAGCACCCTTTAGAAATCAGTCTAGCAGGACTTAATCTGCTAGTTCCTGTCCCGTCACCTCATTGTTTCGATAACTCCTGCCTTCTCTTTCCTGATTGGCCCGAGTAGAGACAAAAGGCAGCTTCCTATTGGGCCAACGGAGCAAGGCGGGAAACGAAAGCCCGCCTCGTTCAACCTTCTAGCCTATCAACGATCAGATGGGCGGGGAAGCAGGGCGGGAAATTCAAAGGGTTGTCAGACTGAAATTTTGTATAAGTATGGCTTTATTTTGATTGTATGGTACCCTAGTAGACCGAATGATCGCTGCTAGAGTCCTCTTCAGCTGAATTGCTCAATAAAGACTCCTTGGCGGATTTTCCTTCAACTTTGGCGGACCTTCTTCATTTCGGCTTCAGGTTGTATTGCGGCTCGTAATTCTCCTTTTGGCTTCGCCAAGGTCCGTTCTCTCAGGACCGGATCGGGTCTCTCCTTAAGGGCCCGATCCCCTAAAACGCGGTCGACAACACCCTGCTTTAGGGGTTCAAACCACCCCCCAAATTTTTCAGTTAAAAAAAACCTGGTTTAGACATGAATTTTAACTGGCTAACCAAAAACCCCTGCCAAGTCTATGAGAAGCAAAATTAGAATTCCTACAGAACTGCAAGCACTATCTCAACCAAATTTGGATTAATCACACTATCATTACCTTCCTTTCTACCAATTTACATTGCAATAGCAGCAATAGCTGACATAGTGGAAGAGACCTCGTGGGCCATCCAGCCCAACCCCCTGCCAAGAAGCAGAAAAATTGCATTCAAAGCACCCCTGATGGATGGCCATCCAGCCTCTGCTTAAAAACCTCCAAAGAAGGAGCCTCCACCACAGTCCAGGGCAGAGAGTTCCATTGCTGAACAGCTCTCACAATGAAGAAGTTATTCCTAATGTTCAGGTGGAATCTTCTTTCTTTTCTGTAGTTTGAAGCCATTGTTCTGTGTCCTAGTCTCCAGGTCAGCAGAAAACATGCTTACTCCCTCCTCCCTACGACTTCCCCTCACATATTTATCCATGGTCCTTATCATGTCTCCTCTCAGCCTTCTCTTCTGCAGGCTAAACATGCCCAGCTCTTTAAGCCACTCTTCATAGGGCTTGTTCTCCAGACCCTTGATCATTTTAGTCGCCCTCCTCTGGACACTTTCCAGCTTGTCAACATCTCCCTTCAATTGCGGTGCCCAGAATTGGACACAGTGTGATTCCAGGTGTGGTCTGACCAAGGCAGAATGGAGGGGTAGCATGACTTCCCTGTATCTAGACACTAGACTCCTATTTATGCAAGCCAAAATCCCAATGGCTTTTCTAGCTGCCGCATGACAAGACTGATGATCAGGTGAAAGTTCAATTAGTGCAAAATCCACAGACTCCATTGCCAAGATCTGTATTTCCTGTGGACAAGAAGAGGCACCTAAGTTTTGAACCCAAATGGTTCGACAGATTTCTCTGGTTAGCTTTCCCTGGTTGTTGTGGTGTTTGGCAGAGAAGTTGGGAGTAAAAGTGGTCTTCAAAAGCTTGAGGCATGGTTTGCTAAACCATTTGTGAGACAGAAAAATGCAATAGACACCAAAAAACAAGAGTACCATCAGAACAACTTGTGCTTGGTTGAAAACGTCTTGCTAATTCACAGTGGAGAGCATCTTGATGTTACCCGTGATCATAATAAACCCAGAGCCCCCATTGACTCAATGGGTTAAATCCTTGTGCCGGCAGGATTGCTGACCGAAAGGTTGGCAGTTAAAATCAGGGGAGTGGGGTGAGCTCCTGTCTGTCAGCTTCAGCTTCCCATGCGGGGACATGAGAGAAGTATCCCATGGTAAAACATCTGGGTGTCCCCTGGGCAACATCCTTGCAGATGGCAAATTCTCTCACACCAGAAGCGACTTGGAGTTTCTCAAGTTGCTCCTGACCTGAAAAAAAAATCATGATAAAAGAAATAAGAAGAAAACAAAAGAAAACAGAAATACATTTCTGCTAATTGTGGAAACTATTGTCCTTTGTGGCCAACAAGAACTGACTTAAAGAGGGAGCAATGATTCAGGACCTAATAATAATAATAATAACAATAATAATAATAATAATAATAAAACTTTATTTATACCCCGCCACCATCTCCCTAACGGGGACTCCGGCCGGCTAACATGGGGCCATGCCTAGAGCAATACAATATAGTAAAATATAAAAACAACATATCATAGCACCATTAAAAATACAATAAATGATAATAGGCATTACATCAAGAAATCAAAAAACAATAAAACAAGGGCAGGCCGCGTGAACACAAAGATAAAACCTGGAGTGAGAGGGACAGAGGGGTACTCCACTGCGGGCAGGGACATATGGAAGTGGGGTAATCTAGAGGATAGATGTTCGGGGTGGGAGTAACACAGAAATATATAACAGAAATTACTCACCGAAGGCACAGCAGAAGAGCCATGTTTTCAAGTCTTTCCTAAAAGCTAACAGCGTGGGAGCTTGCCTAATTTCAGTAGGTAGTGAGTTCCACAATCGGGGGGCCACAGCAGAAAAGGCCCTCTCCCTTGTACTCACAAAGCGGGCCTGGGATAAAGACAGTGGTGATAAAAGGGCCTCCCCGGATGATCGTAAAGATCGGGCAGGTTTATGGAAGGAGATAATATCATATTATATCTATCTTGTTTGCTGTGTCGTAATAATAATAATAATAATAATAATAATAATAATAATAATAATACTTTATTTATATACCGCCCTATCTCCCAGAAGGGACTCAGGGTGGTTTACAACAAAGATACAGACATACAATACACAACAATATAAAAACACATTATTACACAAAAATAAAATTTACATTAAAATAACAATCAGTAAAATCACAGCAGCTTCCAATTGGGGTCAATAATGTCATAACCCTAATCCTAACCTAGAACCTTTGCATAATGATGGTAATTTCAGGGCCTTGCTGAGATCTTGTACTAGATCAGAGACACTGACCTGAAAAGTCATCTTGGAAAAAAGTTTCAATCCCTCCCGAATTTTTCTTTTGGTTATGGGCCTGATCCCTACACAAGCATACATACTCGGGTGATTTGTGCCTTGAAGTCAAGCCAAAATTACACTATTATTGTAATCTTTGCTCCTGGGTTATAGATATCATCTCCTCCTATGAACCTGCACAAGCCCTGAGGTCATCAGGAAGAGGCCCTACTCTTGGCCCCACCATCATCCCAAGCACAATTGGTGGAAACGAGAGAGAAGGGCTTTTTGGTGGTAGCCCCACTGCTCTGGAACTCCGTCTTTAAAGAAGTTAGAATGGCTTCCTCCATGGTATTGTTCAGGTACCAAGTAAAAAATTCCCACTTTGAGTCCCGATTTGGGAGAAAAGCAGCATAGAAATAAATAAATAGTCATCATCATTTCCTAATTGGTTCTGTCAAAAAACATGGAAAAAGTTTATTAAACTATTTTTTTTTGTTTTTTCAGGACATTCTGTGGCACATTTTGCAATAGTTTTTCAATGAATATCTGATAGAGGGCCTTTCCACACAGCCATATAACCCAGAATATCAAGACAGAATAATCCACAATATCTGCTTTGAACTGGATTATCTGGGTCCATGCTGCCATATATCCCCTTTCAAAGCAGATAATGTGAAATTTTATTCAGCTGTGTGGAAGGGGGCATAGTATTATAATATATGTGTATGTATACATATACATACATACATACATACATACATACATACATACATACACTCATCCATAGCATATACTAATATAGATTCTATGGGTGCTTGAATCAAGGGCTGCAGCATCCGTTGCTCCAGAGAGCTATCTATATTAGTATTGTGCAAAATGGTTTTTAAAAACTGTCATTCTCCTGAAGGCTTTAACACAGGAGTTCTCAACCTGTGGGTCCCCAGATGTTTTGGCCTACAACTCCCAGAAATCCCAGCCAGTTTACTAGCTGTTAGGATTTCTGTGAGTTGAAGGCCAAAACATCTGGGGACCCACAGGTGGAGAATCACTGCTTTAACATCTGTGATGGGCAAAGCTTTTCTGACTAAAATAAAGTACTTTCTTTCCATGAATATTTCAGCAGACACAACTCACTATTTAAATGTTGCAGTTTTACAAGGTCTTTAGCTCTTTTTTTTTTGCTAAATAGCACTAGTGCTTCACCAAACTTCAACTTCCAGGATTCCATAGCATTGAACCATGGCAGTTAAAGTGGCGTCAAGCCACATTAATGTTACAGGAGTGTTTCCCAAACTCTAGTCTCCCTGGTATTTTGGACTTCAACTCCTGGAATCCCTCTTCACTGATCAAGAGAGTTGAGGCTTCTGGATGCTGAAGTCCAAAACCCTGGAAGACTAGAGTTTGGGAATCACTGATCTAGAGCAGTGGTCCCCAAACTTTGGTTCTTCCAGGTGTTTGCAATTTCAACTGCCTTGGCCACCTTTCAGGAATTCAGGGAGCTGAAGGTGCCTGGGAGCATCCTCTTGGCTCTCGGGAACTGTCCAGCTGCAATTGTGCATTTTGGACAAAGCTTTTGCTGTTACCTCTGCACCCTTTGTTGATCCTGGCAGTGTAGTAGTAGCCAAATGGTGCCCAAGAGTGTGCCACATCCTCCTGGCAGATGCTTGGCCATGGGAATGTACGCTGGCACCATCCAGCTGGCATTGCTCAGCTGGTGGCACTGGCATAACTTTCTTCTTCATTTGTCATTATATCAGCTTTTGGCCTTTAAAGTTTTCATTAATGGCTTTGTGAGCTAAAGCTAAGAAGAGAAACCTACACTGCCCAGATTCAAATTCAACTAAATGGGCACATTGTTGAGATCTAGTTGCAACTGTACAAAAGGGACCAACGTACCCCCATTTTCCCAAAGGAAAATGCCAGAAGTATTTCTTCTTCTCTGAGTGGCAAAGAATCCAATAGAATCCTGGGATTTGTAAGTTCATGTGATACTTAGAATTTTCTGCCAGAAAGCAAGGGATTACACTAGACAACCTGTGGGTCCCCAGGTGTTTTGGTCTACAACTCTTAGAAATCCCAGCCAGTTTACCAGTTGTTGGTAGCTGAAGGCCAAAACATCTGGGGACCCACAGGTTGAGAACCACTGCACTAGACACTCCTAAGAACCTTACCAAACTCCAAATCCCAGGTTCCATAAGCAGGAGCCATGGCAGTCAAAGTGGTACAAATTGTGCAGTACGTATACAGTGTGTGTTTCTGCAGGAGCTGCCATCTTCCTTCCCGCAAATGCTTTTGGACTTTGATGAAACACTGCCGAAGTTCCATCTGCTGTAGAATGATCTTGGGAGAAGCAAAGCAGTCTTTATTCAGGGTCCCCTCAAACAGGCTGCAGGACTAACCTAACTACAGTTTCGTCCTGGATAACTCAAGAAAAGAATAGCAACATCTAGCAAAGCCGTAGGGCCCATAACCCCATTGCCTATATCTATTAGATCAGTTGCTTGAAGTCCGCAAAGAGAAATCATTGCAGGGCTCTTTGTCCTTTCAAACCTGGAACTAGTCCTGGAACTTGAAGAACGGGGCAACAGCTCCATTAATTATTGCAACTTTTTTTTGTCAGGAGCAACTTGAGAAACTGCAAGTTGCTTCTGGTGTGAGAGAATTTGCCATTTGCAAGGACGTTGCCCAGGGGACCTACAGATGTTTTTGGTGTTTTTACCATCATGATGGGAGGCTTCTCTCATGTCCCTGCATGAAGCTGGAGCTGATAGAGGAAGCTCATCCACGCTCTCCCCAGGTTGGATTTAAATCAGTAACCTTCAGGTCAGCAAACCAACCTTCAAGTCATCAGTCCTGCCAGCACAAGGGTTTAACCCACTGCACCATTGGGGGCTCCTCATTATTGCAACTGAGCAGCAGCTTCATCAGTTACAGAAAGTAGAGATGTCAATAGTTATGTTTGCCTCCCAAAAGTAAAGGAGAGTAGCAAAACATTAAGACCAGAAGTGAGCAATAGTGGTTGAGGGAGATTTTGGAAGCTACAATCCCCCCAAAAGTATTTTTTCCAAACTCTAGCTTTCGTTCATGATCTAAGTTTCCATGCAAAACACTATGGTCAGCAAATTGCTCCTACTTCCCACAAGTACAACAGCTTAGGCATCCATAGTGAAAATTTCCTAGGGGATTTCTCCCCTTTTGTTTTTCATGCAGATACAGTATGCGCTTACACTTTGGCGTGCTGATACATTGATCCATAAGGGAATTCTCTTGCGAGGTGCACTAAGCAGGTAAAGCAACAATGCGCAGCAGATGTGCTTACTGTTTTGAAACCTGTATCGTGGTGCCCTCCATCATCATGATACCCCAGATGCCATATGAATTGCTCATCTGATGCAAAGGAGATGACCTTCACAGTGCCCAAGTGTTGTAGGACAGAAAAAGCAATAAGATTTAAACTAGATTTAATGTAATTTGACACAACTTTAATTGCCATGGTTCAATGCTATGAAATCCTGGGAATTGTCGTTTGATAAGGCCCCAAAACTCTTTGACAAAAATGGCCAAAGATCTAATAAAATGAAAACTTCCATGATTATTAACAAACATTGACCCATGGCAATCAAAGTGGAGTCAAACTGCAACAAATCTACAGTGTAGATGCACTCTGAAGAGAGACCACGAGGTCTATCCAGTCCAACCCCGTGCCATGCAGGAACACTAGGTGTCATGCATTGGACATTGAGCATAGCTAAAGAATGGAAGTGCTGACTTGCCTTTTCATGGAGGCTTGTGATCTCAATAAAAGGACTGTGCCTGTCTGTTCAACAACATGCTGTGAAAAGGAAATATTTAGAGAATGGATAAGTGTTTTGTTTTTAAAATGTCAGGAAAACAGCACTTGGTGGAGGATACGGATGCCACATTTCATTTGCTGTCTTCAAACTAGTTTTTATCTGGTTTTACAATGTAAATACAATGTTTACATTTACAAAGTCTCAACAGTAGTTACCAGAGTTGGCACAACTTACAAGAAAAAATCAATTTGAAGACAGAGAGCAGCCAGTCTTATTGCCTTTAGCGCTTTCTTTCTCCGAAGATTTCTCTAATGCTATGACTAAAATTAATATGGGATGGAAAGAGAAAATGGCAAATAGACGCATGATGAGTAAAAGTCAAAAATACTTATGAGATGCATGCTGTTAATGTATGTGGTCAATCAGGGCTATAGCCAAGGGGCGGAGGTTTACGGGTCCAACCCCACCCCCCATTTTTTCAAGTTTTTTTTTAAAAAACTGGTTTACTCATGAATTTGAACTGATTAACCAAATCCCCATGAGTGTCCACTGAAATTTATCTGTCTTGAGTGTCCATTGAAGTTTAGCAATAGAGCCTGATTTCTAAATTATTTTGGATTATGGAACTATTATTCATGATTTGTTTAAAAACCCTCTGAAATTTTTTTCTGGCTATGGCCCTGTCATCTCTTTATTTATTTATTTATTACATCACTTCTACCCCGCCCTTCTCACCCATCAGGGGACTCAGGGCGGCTTACAATATAAACATATACATCAGAAAAACAGTTTACATCAGATTTAAAAGTCTTTCAAAATTTAAAAAATTACAATAAAAATTAAAATATACATAAAAACCTACATAAATATACATTTAAATATACATTTAAGGCACCTCAGCCATTCCCATAGGGCTTGGCTTTCAAACCTTTGATCATTTTAATCACCCTTTTCTGGAGACCACTCACATTCTCCATGTCCTAGAGTCCTAAGCCAACATTTAAACCATACATCAAGATGGCTCTCTGACCCCAAAATGTGCAATTTTAAAATATGGTTTAAAATCCGCAGCCAGCTGTGAAAAGATTTAAGCCCATCATATGAAAAGGACCCCTTTCACATTTGGTTAATATATATGGTAGGAACTCTTTCACCACAATGAATAGTTGTTTTGGCTCTTTCTTGCAGGGACAGGTTGAGTATTCCTTTTCTGAAACGTTTTGAATTTCAGATTTTTAAGAATTTTGGAAGACTGCATTTGATTTCAAATAGGCAAAGACCATATTAATTTATATGATGAAGAGTCCAAAACAAAAGGGCTTCTTTATATGTACTGAAGCAAACATGAACTTGGGATAAAGATGGCTCAGGATGAAAGTGGTTCTGAATTTCCTCCTGGATTTTAACATTTAAGATCAAGCGTTGTTGTATGTTTTCCAGGCTGTATGGCCATGTTCCAGAAGTATTCTCTCCTGACGTTTCGCCCACATCTATGGCAGGCATCCTCAGAGGTTGTGAGGTATGGAGAAACTAAGCAAGGAAGGTTTATATATCTGTAGAAGTTCCCGGGTGGGGGGAAGAACTCTTGTCTGTTGGAGGCCAGTGTGTATGTTGTAATTAATCACCTTCGTTAGCAGTTAAATGGCCTTCCCAGCCTTGCGTCCTGGCCTGGAGGAATCAGATTCGTTAGCTGCCCCTGATTGATTCCTGTCTGGAATTTTTCTGTTTTCAGAGTGCTGCTCCTTATTTACTGTTCTGACTTTGGAGTTTTTTAATACTGGGAGCCAGATTTTGTTCATTTTCATGGTTTCCTCCTTTCTGTTGAAGTTGTCCACATGCTTTGGATTTCAATGGCTTCTCTGTGTAGTCTGACATGATAGCTGTTGGAGTGGTCGAGCATTTCTGTGTTCTCAAATAATATACTGTGTCCAGGTTGATTCATCAAGTGCTCTGCTATGGCTGACTTCTCTGATTGAGCTAGTCTGCAGTGCCTTTCCTGTTCCTTGATTCGTGTTTGGGCAATGCTGCATTTGGTGGTCCCTATGTAGACTTGTCCACAGCTGCATGGTATACGGTAAACTCCTGCAGAGGTGAGAGGATCCTTCTTGTCCTTCGCTGAATATAAACTTTCCTAACTTAGTTTCTCCATACCGCACAACCTCTGAGGATGCCTGCCATAGATGTGGGCGAAACGTCAGGAGAGAATACTTCTGGAACATGGCCATACAGCCCGGAAAACATACAACAACCCTGTGATCCCGGCCATGAAAGCCTTTGACAACACATTTAAGATCAACATTTCTGTCTTTTTTACTACCAAAATACCTCAAATTTGCTCCAAATAAAATATAAAGCATGGTATAATGGTCTCTGGGTTGGTCTAGGACATCAGGAGACCAGCGTTCAAATCTCCTCTTGGCCATGGAAATCCTAAGTGGCCATAGGGAGGTCACACACTCTCAAAGAAAGGCAAAGGCAATGCCCCGCTGAACAAATCTTGCAAAGAGAACCCCAAGATAAGTTCAGTTTAGGATTTCCAAAAGTTAGAAACAGCCCAAAGACACACAACAACAACAACAAATATAAAGTAGATTCGGTACCCTCCCTTCTGTCCTGAGAGGCTATGCTAAAAACAGATGTCAAGATCAAGATGATCTTTTCACAGCTTCTCTTTATCTTGCACCTACCTACTTTTTGTCACATCATGCATGATGCAGAGAGAGAAAAAACCTTGAACCCGTTCATTTTCCCTTTTAGGCATTATATACCATATACCTTATATTTTGAAATAATGTGATGTGGTAACACATATAGCCGTGTTGACCCTTTTCAAACACAATTTACATTTAACATGGAGCACATTTATGATGAGTGCTTAAGTCAGCTTCAAATTGGTATTGAAGAAAGTGGTTTCAATGTGCAGATGATTACATAGGACATCCTGGAACCAGTTTGAGGCACAGATAGTGATTACACAAACCATAGAGGAGAGAAGTGCAATTCTTTTGCACGCTTTTGTGAGAGTTGTTGTCTACCTGCTGCAGTTTGAAGCTAGCTGTGAACTGCATTAAATTGTCAGTGCGGATGGAGTCATAGAGAGCCAGGAGCCAGAAATACTTATGAGAATCATTGTAGATATCTGCAGACAACAGCAAGACAAGAAAGACCACCCATGCAAGCAATTTCACATTTGGGAGTATTAGTGCCCAAGACTCATTGGGACTAATACAATATGAATCAGGATATATGGAGTCCCCAATGATGTAGTGGATTAAAGCCTTGTGACTTAAAGGTTGGGTTGCTGATCTGAAAGCTGCCAGGTTCAAATCACACCCGGGGAGAGCATGGATGAGCTCCCTCTATCAACTCAAGCTCCATGCGGGGACATGAGAGAAGCCTCCCACAAGGATGATAAAAACATCAAAACATCCGGGCGTCCACTGGGCAACGTCCTTGCAGATAGCCAATTCTCTCACACCAGAAGCCGCTTGCAGTTTCTCAAGTCGCTCCTGACACACACACACACACAAATCAGGATATGGTGTCATGTGCATTGGTCCCATTGTAGATTGATTTCATTGTGCACCAGATATCAGTGTGCATCAGAGGGTTTGCCAGCTCTGCTCTGTAGTAATGTAACACCAGCCCTGTACTGGATGTGGTTATTGGCCCCATCTACATTGCCATAGAGCGCTGTTTGAAACTGTATTATATGGTCAATGTACATTCATATAATGCAGTTCAATGTAATTAAATCACATTATATAGCAGTTTAGATGGGAGCCATTGTGTAACTGTGCAATTCTAATTCCAATAGATGCAAGTCTGCTAACAAAGATGCAATGATCCAACAAGATTCCAGTCTTCGTCTTCCCACTATTGAATTCCATTATGTCTTTTTATGCTAAAACTCTGAAATCTAAAGGTGATCCTGAAAAATGCAGCTGATATCCTGAAAAAGTCCACTGTTTTAGTTCAGGCCTGTTTTGTTGCATAACTTCAACTAATAGAAGTTCCAAAGGTTTGCCTTGGACTGTGTTCCCCAGCCCAAATTCAACAAAATCCGATAACCTTTCTGAGCTTCAGATGGGCTTTTATCATACCACCACTAAGAAAACACTGATATTATTCCAGAAAACATACCGTAACACCCAATCCCGAAGAACCATTGGCAGCAGTCCCATTCACCTGGTGAGAGCAGGACAGGGAACTCTGTGATGGCACCTCTGAGTTTGCTTTGGCTGGCTTAACATGATCCGTATGCAAAGAAGAAACCCATGTCCACTATAAAATGTTGACCTGAAAGGTCTTTTGGGAAGGTTACTTGAAAGATCTCTAGAGGAAGAAGCATTTCCTATCTCATTTCCCAGTTATGTATATGACAAGTTAGTGACCAATGGTACACTGGAATTTCATTGAAATGAGCTCCACTTTCCAAGCTGTACCACTTGGGAAATAATGTTAATCCTAAATTGTTTCATAGGAGAGGTTCTGTTTTCTAAATGTATGCCTCTGTCTTCCTAGGCTGGTAGAAGCTGCATATTTTCAATATACTGATTTTTTTTCCTTTTATCATTTAATTTGGCCATTCCAGTTTACATAATACAGATAGTCCACAAGTTACAAACAAGATAAGTTCTGTAAGTTTGTTCTTACATTTATATGTAAGTCAAAACAGGTCCATTTTTAAGTGTAACTCCAGCTAAAAATATATTTTTAAAGCTTTGAATAGCATAGGGAAGGGTCAGTCCCCTGTAATGTTTGTTTTGCTGTCTGTGTCCTTTTTCAGAAGATTTCCCCTCACTTTCTGTCTCTGATAATTGGATTTTGAACATTTTGGCTTGTTGTGAAAACAAGGATTGTTGATAAGAGTTTCAGTGGAGACACCTTTTCCCCATGATAACTCTTCCAGGGGTTAAATTCCCTTCCTAGGGGTAGATTTCTCTCACTTCCTGTTGTCTCACCCCCATTCTTAACTATGAGTTGTAAGTAAGTAGAATGTTTGTAACTTGCAGGCTGCCTGTAACTGCTAATCCTGTATGCATGGCACCCATTTACTTGTGTTATGTGATTTCAGCTCCGCAGAACCATGGGTTTGGTGTCCCTGCATGCCTAAGCTCTGAAGTTCAAAATCAGACATGAACAGGATGAAGGCAAGGATCAGAGGTTTATTCACTTCGACCAAAGGTGGAGAGAAAGTACTCTTAAATCCGACATAAAGGCAATGGATACATACAGATACATTGTTAGAGACTTGAAAGGAATGAAAAAGAATGGACTTTTGTTGGTTATTGGTTATTGGTTGTTGTTGAGTTTATATTTTTATGATTTGGATATGTTTTTATGTATTAATTCATTGTAATTGAATGTATTTTATGTTGTTGTATTTTATTGTTGCATTACTGGGCTTGGCCCCCATGTAAGCTGCCCAAGTCCCTTTGGGGAGATGAGGTGGGATATAAGAATAAAGTTATTATTATTGACACAAAGACAGAGTATAACACAGTAAACAAGATGTACGACGGTTGAATGAAAAGTAATGCCTCCACCTTCGTAACTCCTCAACAGATGGCAGTACTGGTATGCGGCAGGTACTGGCTTGTTCAGTAGACTCTCCTCTACAGTTCCATTTGGTGGGAAGCTTTAGCATTGAACGGTTGTGTTGTTAAAGTGATATTATGGAAACCTGCGCAGACGGTCG
The DNA here is from genome assembly GCF_035594765.1 of Anolis carolinensis. Classification (NCBI taxonomy): domain Eukaryota; kingdom Metazoa; phylum Chordata; class Lepidosauria; order Squamata; family Anolidae; genus Anolis; species Anolis carolinensis. The sequence goes on from NC_085841.1 coordinate 248,500,466, forward strand.
GTAAATGCAACTTAAGCAACATGCATTCATTGAATTCTTGACAGCAGAAGGTGTCACCCCAAAGGAGATTCATCTGAGAATGCAAGGTGTTTATGGTGATTGTGATGATGTGAGTCCTGTACATCGTTGGGTGAGTAAGTTTAAAGATGTTGAGGTGGGAACATCTGAATTGCGTGACAAACAAAGATTTGGACATGATTAATTGAATGAGTGAGCAATTGAGCGAACGAGCGAGCGAGGGCCTTCATCCCTCGCTCACTCACTCACTCACCAGGCCGGGTCCCAGCAGCACCGGGACCCGGCCTGGTGAGTGAGTGAGCGAGCAAGTGAGGGCCTTTGCCGCCCTCCTTCACTCGCCTGCCTTTCATCCCTCGTTCACTCACTCACTCACCAGGCCGGGTCCCAGCAGCACCGGGACCCGGCCTGGTGAGTGAGTGAGCGAGCAAGTGAGGGCCTTTGCCGCCCTCCTTCACTCGCCTGCCTTTCATCCCTCGTTCACTCACTCACTCACCAGGCCGGGTCCCAGCAGCACCGGGACCCGGCCTGGTGAGTGAGTGAGCGAGCAAGTGAGGGCCTTTGCCGCCCTCCTTCACTCGCCTGCCTTTCATCCCTCATTCACTCACTCACTCACCAGGCCGGGTCCCAGCAGCACCAGGACCCGGCCTGGTGAGTGAGTGAGCGAGTGAGTGAAGGCCTTTGCCGCCCTCCTTCACTCACCCGCCTTTCATCCCTCGCTCACTCACTCACTCACCAGGCCGGGTCCCAGCAGCACCGGGACCCGGCCTGGTGAGTGAGTGAGCGAGCAAGTGAGGGCCTTTGCCGCCCTCCTTCACTCGCCTGCCTTTCATCCCTCATTCACTCACTCACTCACCAGGCTGGGTCCCAGCAGCACCAGGACCCAGCCTGGTGAGTGAGTGAGCGAGTGAGTGAAGGCCTTTGCCGCCCTCCTTCACTCACCCGCCTTTCATCCCTCGTTCACTCACTCACTCACCAGGCCGGGTCCCAGCAGCACCGGGACCCGGCCTGGTGAGTGAGCGAGTGAGTGAAGGCCTTTGCCGCCCTCCTTCACTCGCCTGCCTTTCATCCCTCATTCACTCACTCACTCACCAGGCCGGGTCCCAGTAGCACCGGGACCCGGCCTGGTGAGTGTGTGAGCGAGCAAGTGAGGGCCTTTGCCGCCCTCCTTCACTCGCCTGCCTTTCATCCCTCATTCACTCACTCACTCACCAGGCCGGGTCCCAGCAGCACCAGTGTTGTCGACCGCGTTTTAGGGGATCGGGGCCCTTAAGGAGAGACCCGATCCGGTCCTGAGAGAACGGACCTTGGTGGAGCCAAAAGGAAAATACGAGCCGCAATACAACCTGAAGCCGAAATGAAGAAGGTCCGCCAAAGTTGAAGGAAAATCCGCCAAGGAGTCTTTATTGAGCAATTCAGCTGAAGAGGACTCTAGTAGCGATCATTCGACTTACTAGAAGTACCATACAATCAAAATAAAGCCATATTTATACAAAATTTCAGTCTGACAGCCCTTTGAATTTCCCGCCCTGCTTCCCCGCCCATCTGATCGTTGATAGGCTAGAAGGTTAAACGAGGCGGGCTTTCGTTTCCCGCCTCGCTCCGTTGGCCCAATAGGAAGCTGCCTTATGTCTCCACTCGGGCCAATCAGGAGAGAGAAGGCGGGAGTTAGCGAAACAATGAGGTGACGGGGACAGGAACCAGAGGATTAAGTCCTGCTAGACTGATTTCTAAAGGGTGCTATTTTATTAATGGCAGCAATCAAGGATGTCCGGGTTTCTGTCACGTATACAGATTTTAGATATGCCTTGGGGTGTCAGAGATGGAAGCAAAGATGGGTGGTGATGAGCCATATTGACAGGCTCTGCAGGGCGCCTTCCTGAGGTGTCCTGGATATTTCTTTGGGTGAGCTATGACAGTGTTTGCCTTGGGGCGAATCTCCTTTTGGTCAACAACTCCGAATTCGGTGACTCAAGCCCTATATTGTCCATGCAATTTGAATTTGATTGGATTTAGCGGTGGCAGATTATCCTTTTGTTTTTGGGAAAGGAAGCCTGGGTCATAGTAAATGGGATAGGTTCTGGGGTTCATGTTGAGTTCAAAATATTTCCTATTTGATTTCATGATTTGACAATTATATGAAATAAAATGAAAAATAAAATAAAGTTGGAAATTAACCCAGGCTGGGAAAAATACATATTTTCCGGGGATTCCAAAGAGTACAAATACATATAGGCAGATAGATAGATTTCATGGAAATAAGGGAGAATTCATAAAAGTGAGTTACATTTCATAAAGGGGAATCATGAATGATATAAACAATTGAAAATATTTGATAAGAACGAAGTTCATAACATCTGGAGAACCCAGCATGGAAATTCATAAAAGTGGAGTTTTAGCAGCATGATTTTACAATTCATGAAGTTGTTATCTCTTGCCTCAGGCTAAAAGGTCAAACACCTTTTGTCAGAGACAGAACGCCAGTGAGTAAAGCAAAACTCAGTTTATTGAGATTACAAAACTAAAAATGCCCGTAGGAGACAAAAAACAAGGCAAACACTTGACTTCAGTGTGATAGGTAACAAAAAACAACTCAGATTGAGCTTAAACAACTCAAAGGGAAAAAACCGGGTTAAACAGAAGTATAATCCGGATTAAATCAAAAGTGCTTACTTCAGCCTGGCAAACAATGCAAACAAAGGAGGATCAACAGGAGTCAGAATGTAAACAACAGACTGGTAGCAGATTCCTCTCTGCTACTCAGAAACAGCAGGAGACTAAACCAGGCATGTTTATTCCTCCCTGCAGTGAAGGAAAACGTGGTCGTAGTCAGTATTCAATTTAAGGTTCAACAGCCAACGATATCCAGGTCCAGGCTCAGCAATCAGGGAAACGGCAGTCAGCAGGGTCCCAATCCAGTCCAGAGGTCGATAGCCAAACGTAGCCGTCTAGGAATCCAAAGGTCTCACCGATAAGCAGCAGAAGGGATAATCCAGAATCGAAGTCAGTCAGTCCAGCGTCAATCCAGTGTGAGTAGGTATTGCCCGTCAAAAAGACGACGGAGGTCCAAGCTATTGAGATTAAACACAAGTTGCACAGAGAAAAACCCCGCACAGTTCCTCCCGCCGTCGATGCCCAGTGTCCTTGGTAAACTTACGTATCCAGCAACGAATCACACCCGTCTTCAGGAAGTTCCCCAACAAAAGCCCAAGCGTCCGTCCAGATTACCTTGCCCAATGCAATTAGACATTGATCCCAAACCCCAATTTATCCCAGTTCAAGCTCATCATCGCTGTCAGCTGCCATCCCAATTCCAGGCGCCCCAAACTCATCATCCTCATCAGAGCTAAAGCACCTTTGACTACGCCCCACAGCATCCCCAGCTGTGGATCCCGCTCCATCCCTCCAGCCAGTCCATGGGTCTGATCCTGCAACCCGCCACTCACCTCCCATGCTTTCATTGCCTGTTTCCCCAACACCCAAATCCTCCCTCACACGAGTCCATTCCATGTCATCCTCCTCCGAGCTGGCCATCTCTTCCTCCAAACCCTCAGAAAAACCCTCAAATGAGTCCTCATCTGTCGGGTCTGTAAACAAATCCCGGAGCCGTTTTCGTTCACGCTCCTCGAAAGAGTCTGACTCTCGAGGAGTCTTATGCCCCCTTCTTCTATTATCGGAGCCCGAAGGCTCAACCATAACACCTTTTGTGCAGAGAGTTTTAGTAAACCACAGTAAACTCCAGTAAAAAGTCTCAATCACCTTCTACTATAAATATATGGAATATAGAACATAAAGTCTTGATTTTTGAACTATCTTTTACAAAGTCCTGGGGGGGGGGGGGTGGTCACCTCGATCACACCAGGACCCGGCCTGGTGAGTGAGTGAGTGAGTGAGTGAGTGAAGGCCTTTGCCGCCCTCCTTCACTCACCCGCCTTTCATCCCTCGTTCACTCACTCACTCACCAGGCCGGGTCCCAGCAGCACCGGGACCTGGCCTGGTGAGTGAGTGAGCGAGCAAGCGAGCAAGGGAGGGAGGGCCTTTGCCACCCTCCTTCCCTCGCTCACTCTCTGTCCCTCGCTCACTCACTCACTCACCAGGCTGGGACCGGCCGCACCGGGACCCAGTCTGGTGAGCGAGTGAGGAAAGGAGGACAGTCCTGGGCATCAGGGCATTGGCTAATATGGTGTGTTGGATTAGCAGAAGTTGGATAAGCAGGACTCTACTATATATGATTAATTGCTCAATGAATGCATAGGAACCCTATTCTGACATCACAGATGTGACCACAGTGGCCAAACACTCACATGGAGCTGTGGGACTGGTGGGGAATGGGAAAAACACATATGAGTACCATCCCTTTCTCTACTTTGATCAGTGCAAATAAAGGGTCCTGCTATCCACTTAGGCCTGATCCAAATATTCAGACTGCCATGAAGCCCTCTGAAGTTTCCAGCAAATTCTTTCACATTGACTAAAATAAGGCAAAGTGATATTATAGCAAGACAGCTCAAGATACTCATCGGAAGTCTGAGTACATCCTAGGGACAGCCAATATAAGATTCATGATGAGTCCACTTTATCTTTTGTGTAGACCAGTGGTTCTCAACCTGTGGGTCCTGAGATGTTTTGGCCTTCAATTCCTAGAAATCCTAACAGCTGGTAAACTGGCTGGGATATCTGGGAGTTGTAGGCCAAAAGACCTGGGGACCCACAGGTTGAGAACCACTGTTGTAGACTCACTCTGGGTATGCTCAGAGTGCATTTAAACAAAGTATTCAATAGCTGGGGACGTGGAATAAATAAAAGCCCTCAATAAATTTCTGGCTGCATAATTGAATTTGGACTGGCTATTTAAGGATTACAAAGTGGGGCCTCTCAATTACAACTGAGGTGATAGTGTTTGGAACAAAATGGACCATAAGAGATACCATAGTAGTCTATCTAGAAGTAAGAAACTGCAGAATTGGAGGGTATCTGCTATCAAGGCTGTAGATTAAGTTATCTTGGAAGCTGCCAGATTAGGGTGCTGACTTTTCTCTCAGGACGTTGTCTGTCTACACCTGGAGTTCCCATGCTTTGCATATTCTCCTTTGGGGATGTGTCCATACTGGTTGCGAGGGTGGACTCAGAGGCTTCACTTCTTTGTTTACCTGAATACATGTAGCACAGAGATACGTACTCCCCATCGCCAGGACATGTAAATAAATTAGATTGCTATGTGTTAAATCCAAAACCTGAAAAAGGTTTTGCAACTGCATGGGCCTAAAAGCAGTTACAAAGCTTCTGCATGCAGAAAGCCAGAAAAAAAAAAATCTTACTGCTTTTTCCTTCCAGGATTAAAGTTCTGCGGCCACTGAGTAGTCCACCTAGTGTTGTATTGCTCTTGTTTGTAGTTCAGTTATTTGTTGTTGTCATCGTTGTGCCTTCAAGTCATTTCCAACTTATGGTAACCCTAAGATAATTCTATCATGGGGTTTTCTGATGCTGAAAGGTTGGAACTTACTCAGTCACCCAGTGAGTTTCCATGACCAAACAGGGAATCAAATCCAGGCCCCAGTGTCATTGCTTGACACTCAGACCACTATACCACCCGACTCTCAAGCTCAATTAAACATTATTTTATAGAATCATAGAGTAATAGAGTTAGAAGAGACCACAAGGGCCATCTAGTCCAACCTCCTGCTATGCAGGAATTTTAATTAAACCCTTTCCCATGTTTTTTCTGTATTTTCCCCATGATGTTGCAAAGTTTTACCCAGAACACTTATATGCCTTCCAATATTTCATAGATGAAAATCAGAACACATATCGCTAAGCAATGTGGTTGAGGGAGCCCTTGGTGGCACAGTGGGTTAAACTGCTAAGCTGCTGAACTTGCTGACCGAAAAGTCGGCGGTTTGAATCCAGGGAGTGGGGTGACCTCCCACTGTTAGCCCCGGTTTCTGCCAATCTAGCAGTTCGAAAACATGCAAATGTGAGAACAATAGGTACCGCTCTGGCAGGAAAGTAACGGCAGTCCATGCAGTCATGACCTTGGAGGTGCCTACGGACAATGCCGGCTCTTCGACTTAGAAATGAAGATGAGCACCAACCCCCGGAGTCAAACACAACTAGACTTAATGTCAGGCGAAAACCTTTACCTTACCCAATATGGTTCAGATGGTGAGAGTTTTTAAAGTGGAAGAACCAACAAACTCATAGTGGCTGCAGTGATTTACTTTTGCCTGAATTTACTGGGAAGAGCAAGATTTCACTCTCTTTTCTCTTCTTCCCACTCCTGACTCCTGTATTTGTGGGACCAGTATCCATGGTTGTATTTTTCCCACATCTGACAAAGTATATCCTCTAGAAGCATTTTCAAGGACCTCTGGTACAACTGTATGGATTTCTTAGGCCAGAAGCCTTTCATTTCTGTAAGGTTCACTATTATCTAGGGTACATCCTTTGTGCATACAGTGGTTGTACTCTACTTTTATACTTTGAACTCAGTTTTCTGCAAGCGAAAAAAGCTAAGGACAAAGAGGGAAAAGGAGAGAGAAACTGGAACATTTTAAAAGCAGCTGAAAAAGTGGGACAACAGAGGATTAATCAGGACTGTCCTTGCTATAAGAGTTGAGGTGTATGAATTTAAGAATATGTTGGGGATTTATTACTTGGTATGAAATCATGTGCTAAATAAATAAGGACAGGTAGAGGACTGAGAGAATAGTTATTGCAGGGGAGTAGCTTAGGAAGCACATGCCGACCACCATAATTATAAACTGTTCACTAAAAAGTGTCCAACCAATCCTCATCATCTTTGCTATTTGTTATAGGAAACTGTCCTTCCCTCTCAGCCATTTCTTCTTATATTATGAAGGATGGACAATGTTTACTTTTCACTAGTTTCTGCATATTTCCTTTTGCTCTTAAATTCCATTCTGCAATTTGAAACTTTCCAGAACTGCAGTTTTAAAGTGGAAGCCAGTATGACGTGAAGAGAATATTAGATTAGAATGGAAACTTCAGTTTGGTTTCGACTCCTACATGAAATTTCCAGGATGTAGAGTGTGATGCTATGGACTTTTGATGTAAGAGGTTTAATTCACTCTCTATTGAAGAGATTTTGCTTAGGCATGCATTGTGTATGAGATAAAAAGCATCAAGAAGAGATTTTTTATTGTCTCAGAAACGACTTGAGAACATACTGCAAGTCACTTCTGGTGTGAGAGAATTGGCCGTCTACAGAGACGTTGCCCAGGGGATGCCCGGATGTGTTACTGGGAGGCTTCTCTCATGTCACCACAAGCTAGAGCTGACAGGCGAAAACTCACCCCGTCTCGCGGATTCGAACTGGCAACCTTCGGGTCAGCAACCCAACCTTCAAGTCAGCTGTTTATGAGGGTTTAACCCATTGAGCCACCGCAGCTCCTATCAAGAAGAGATGAATGAATGGAAGGTTGAGAATAAATGGTGATTAGTGTAATGTCTGTGAGAATTTGCATGAGGTTGGCGAATGTCAGTAGATATAGTCAAGAGTAGCTCAAAGAAGGAAGAAGTGAGTCGAATGAAGTGAAGATGAGAATCAGTCCATCATATTTAAGAATTAATTATTGGTGTCTAAGGCTGCATCTACACTATAGAATGAATGCAGTGTGACACCACTTTAATGGCCGTGACTCAGTGCTATGAAGTCCTGAGATTTATACTCTTGTGAGGCACCAGCATTCTTTGGCAGAGAAGGCTAGATTTTGTAAAACTGCAACTCCCATGATTCCATGGCATTGAGTCATGGCGATTAATTTATCTAACTGCATTATTTCTACAGTGTAGACACACCCTAATAATTAGAATTAGTTAGAAAAGGGACATGAAAAATGAGGGATACATTCCTGGATTTATGGAAACACAAGACTGAGTCTCATAGCAAAGTCTATTGAAATGAATGACTTCCTGTGGAAGAACGTCATAGCATTTCAATGTACTCCAGCACACCCTGTGGTCAATTTCAAGCAGAAATATGCCATAGAATATACCAGAGAATCACACTGGAGGACCTAGGAAATGCCCAGAGAAAACATTTTTTCCCTAGACATTGGCAAATGAAACCAATCTAGAGAAGGAGAAAGAGTGATGGTAGCAAAATATGCATGTAAAAAACCCATTGTGGCTAAGCATTTCTGGCACACCTAGAGTATGTCCTTCCAAAGTGCAGAATACTCAATTCCCTGGCACACATTCCTTGGCAGATATTTATCCAGTCACAAAGATTGTTTTGTGTAATGAGACTGTTTCAGATTGGAGCCTCTGACTTGCTTCCAAACACTGTCTCTTTTATATGAAGATGGTGTTATTTGTTTGAAAACTGACTCGGTAAAAGCTTTGTAATAAACAACTTGGACTCTCATTGAGTAGACATAAACTTTACCCAGTGATTTTTGAGAGATGTGTCCTGTTGCTCATTGTTCCTTCAGGTTGGTTCCTGCTGACCCACCCACACACCTTTTTTTTGTAGTGCCTTTGCTCATTAATGCTAAACTGCAGCCAGGTAAATGATCCAACTTAAGGTACTCGCATCTCAGATTGAATGTAGGTAAGTCAAAAGAAGCTGAGATCGCGTTAGCTGTCCTTTATTGTCCAAAAAACTGGACACTGTTAGTGAGGCAAAAAAAACAACAACCCTATGTCAACATTACTCACTTCCTCTTCCTCAGTAATCCTCAGAGTCAACTTTTAAACCAGGCCACCTCCTATGGTGGTGAACTATGGAACAAGAAAAAAAAAATCCAGTTGTTGCTTCTGATAGAAAGTGAACTGATTTGGATTTAGCATGGTATTGTAAGAATAATTGAGAAGCAATGAAGCAGCTAAGGAACTTGCTTTCCTACTCAACTAGCACACTAGAGAAATCATTTATCTTAGACTTGAGGAAATTTGGGCAACCAGTCATTTACCTTGCTCTGGCAAAGCAGTTCACCCAAATGAGATAGTTAGATCTGTGTGGCTTGACTCCAAGGGCCTGTCCTGAAAGATGATGGTATCAGAAGCCATAACCATACCATTTGACCAGGAACTTGCTGTGTGCAGGGGGGGGGGGGGAACAGAAAAAGAAGATGTAACCCTAACATGCAAGAAAAAAACTAGTTCAAACTTCCCTATCCTGGTGCTGTTCTGTATGTGTTAAACATAGAATACTGGTAATGCCTAACCAGGATATCTCTGTTGGCTGGGGATGATGGCAGTCATACCCCAACACATTAAAGAGCCTCAGGTGGGGAAGGTTGACCTGTCGTAATTTTTTAAATATCCCTTGGAACTAATAACTTATACGCATCTGTTCTTCTCAGGAAGAAATGCTAAAGTGCCCACCTAGATATCAAGGCTGACTTCACAGAAAGGTAAATTTCAAGGGTGATTAAAGTGTTGTCTACATGCCTCTAATCCTGTTTAGGACTTCCCAAGTCCCCTGAGGCCCAATACTTTTTTCAAAGTCACCTTATTTTGCTTTTTTAATACCCAGAAATATTGTGACATCCCTTCCATTGAACTCTGATCTGCTGGTATGACTATGGGTATAAAATTTGGCCTCTGCAATCTCATCATGCCATCAGTTGACCATGCCTGGAGTAGTGCCTATTCACCTTACCAAACCTAAGGCATCATGCCTGGTTGAAGATCTCCTGTACCTTTCCTCCACCCTAGATTTTCTGATGTCAAGTGTACGTATTGGCCTTCAGTTGTGCAAGTCATTATTACAGAAGGATGGAAATAGGGAGGCAGTATGAGATTTCTTATTATGTATGAGTGTGGTATTACTGGATTACACTTGACTTAATTCCCTACTCAGCCTGGTAGCCCTTTGAGTAGCCATGTTAGCCTACTTCACAAGCAAGGCCATGGAAAGACATGTATATGACTGCTCGAGTTAAGGACAAGGACAGATATTGCACCCTCCCCAAACCATCTAGAGAAGCTGGTTAGGTTCATGGTTGAATCTAATGAGTGGCATTCATTAAAAATTTCCCCTGACCCACTTCTATTTATCACAGGATGCTGAAACTACACATATGTAATGATAAAAATCTCTATAGGTTATGTGCCAATTTACAACTCAGAACTCAGAACGGTCTTGATTTTACAGATACTGAAGTGGTGTGAGGTTTGATAATGGACCCAGCGGAATACAGAGCAGTCATCAAGTTCCTTTATTTGAAAGGCCGCACACCAAAGGAGACATTTGATGAGATGAAAGAGATTTATGGTGATGATTCCCCATCATATGATCTTCAATTCAAATGTGTAAACAGTTCCAATTCCAGGGCGACCCCATACTGCTATTGATGAACACATCATCCAACAAGTGGAGGTTGCCATTTTGGAAAATCGCCACATAACCCTTCACCACCTAGCCCAAAATGTCAAGATTAGTGTGAGGTTTGTGGAAAAAAATCATCCAAGACCATTTCATATGCATAAGATATCCACTCGCTGGGTTCCCCGGCTGCTCATACCTTTTCAGAAGCAGGAATGAGTTGAATGCTCCCAGGCTCTATTGATGATGTGCCAATGGAAACTAGGAGGACTTTTTTTCAAAAGATTGATCACACAGGATGAAAGCTGGGTCCAGAACTATGATCCTGAGACTAAAGTCCAGTCGATGCAGTGGAAGCATCATGACTCACTGCCTCCAAAGAAGGCACGTGCCCAACTCTCGGCAGGCAAGGTCATGCTTAGAGTATTTTGGAACCAGCACGGAGTAGTATTGATGGTTTTCCTAGTAAAGAGTACCATGAACACCGGGCATACTATGCTTCACTGATGCAGAAATTGCAGGAGGCCATCAAAACCAAGAGATGTGGCATGCTCATCAAAGGTGTCCGCCTTCTGAAAGGCAATGCACCAGTAAACAATCCACATGTTGCCCAAATGAAAGCATGCTTCTGTGGCTTTGAAATTCTACCGCATTCTCTTTATTCACCCGACCTCGCACCATCAGACTTCCACCTCTTTCCAACAATGAAGTTATTTTGAAGGGCAAGCATTTTTCAGATGATGATACTCTGATTTCCGAAGTTACAACATGGCTTTTGGAGCAACCTGTCAACTCCTAGAAGCAAAGTGTTTACAGTTGCTTAAAAAGGTGGGAGAAGTGTGTGTCCCTAGGTGACACCTATGTAGAGAAGGACTGATAACTGTGCCAAGTTTCACTGCTCTCAGTCCACAGGAAGTGGGTCAGGGGAAATCTTTAATGAACACCCCCTCATACCTCAACAATTATCTTAGCCTTGAGGCAGTAGGCACAGGTAGCTCAATCCTCAGAAAGGGCAAAGAGCTGTGGAAAATAATGGGAAACAACCAGGAGGTGACCTACCAACCACAGGAATCTTTTGAGGCATTGATTCTCTCTAACAATAACATCAGGAATAAAGGAATGCAGAAATGTATATAATATCTTGATGGAAAATTGGCATCCTACTGTGGAATCAAATATAAAGAGAGGCAGGGTAGCATGGGAGGCACTGATTCATGAATCCTTACAGTAAAACATACAGAGATTCCTCTAGTATTGGTCAAATCACTTCTCCTGTAGCTCCCTTCCAGGAATGAACGTTGTGCTGCCCTTGGATATGTAGGTTAAGCAACGGGATTTCCCTCCTCACTTAAGGAGGTTCAGTCCTTAAGTGCATAGGCGCACCTGGGCTTAGTGGTGTGATTTTAATTTCTAGCATTGACATATATAACCTGTGCACCCTTAAAAAAAAAGAAACACACCCAACAATTGGTTTTACTCTGCTGAAACTTGTTAGTAAACCCATTGATAGCTTAAGGTTTGTAAAATGTTGGGACTGAGTAAGCCTTTTAAACCCTTGGTAATCATTCTAGAAGCTTTAGGGTCAAAGACAGTTCTGGGTTGCAGATGCCCCTCTGCAAGAAAGAGCAGGAAAAAACTGGCAGGGAGTGGAAATGAGTGGCAAGGAGATTAGAAAACTAGCTTCCTATTTTTAGAATAGCAACAAAATCATCAAGAGTATTAGTCCCAGGGGCATGTCAGCGATGGCTTAACCCTTTGAAGTCCTGGCTTTAGATGACTTTTAGACATGGAAGAAAAATTGAATGAGACCGATGTGAAAAAACCTTTGTAGAAAAGTCTTATGTTCAATGCTTCTGATAGAGTTCAACCCAGCAGAGATATTATAAAATGTGATTTCAAGATAGGGATAGCAGTATTGTAGAAGGCTCCAAAATCAAGTTGGGACAGTATGTAGGATCCTACTTGGATGCTTGCAACTGACGATCACAGAGATCTGTTAGTAACACATGTTAGTAACACACAAATTTCTCAGAGCATGATTATTACAATGTTTACTCTGTGTTGCTAAACAAAATACACACCTTCACATGTTCTTCATTGCTCCAAATTCTGAAAAATATGCTGAGCTAAAGGCATAGTATTCATTTATTTATTTGGATCACAGATTGGTAAAGATTTATGGTGGGTTTTTTGTTGCAAAGATTCAACTGAAACCCATTGCAAGAAGTGGATCTTTCTACCCTTGTTCTCCCTGCATTCCAAAGGCAAACAGGCAGACACACAGTCACAGACATGTAAACACAGATATATACACTCCAATCCATGTACGTTGTCTCCCCCTGTTTTCTCCCCGTTTTCTGTTATCTTTGGAAAATGGGCTGGATGAAAGTAACCTCATAGGTAAATTGAAAATCATTCCATGGAGAGGGGAAAGCACCAATGCCATTTCCTCACCTAGATATTCAAGTTAGCAAGAAGCAGTGTCATGGCAGAGAATAGTGAGGGACAGTGCTTCTTTTAGGTTCTCCTGGGATAGCCTAATATCTTCTTCTTTGTCACTCATGGCTCATTTTGTAATAAAAGCTGTCACAATAAATCACACTGACCTGTGGATAAGTTGACCCATTTTTTTCCGTTGCTCTTTTGACTAAAATGCCTCGACTTATACATGAGTCAATACTTCTTAATTTCCATTAATTCTGAGTCTGCTATAAGAATGTGCCTAATATGCAGTAGTCTGCTGTAGACATGAAAATTAATATTCAATAATTTTTCAGTGTTTTCCCCATAAAAAAGGACTTGTCAACACCCCTTGCAAAAACTGTCAAATGTTACACAATTTGTCACCTCAGTGCAGAAGCAAAATAAATAAAACAGCAATTGCAAAAACAATTGTTTTTGTATTTTGTGTGAAAAACAATTCGTTACATTTTTATTGTAATGACCTGGAATGTGAGAAATAACTGGGGCGATAATGGTAACCCTAACCTCTCATAATCTTGTAGTCATAATGTTATGATTTAAGAGAGTTAAAGATGACCATGCTCTTTCTAGCAATTTTGTTTTTTACTGTAACATTATCCACGGGGTAGGCACATTTGTAAAGCATGGAATACCCATGAATATTGAAAACTCCACTCTACCACTATAAAACCAAGGCCAACTGTACCACTGCACATTGGGGTACTAGACTCTTGAATTCATTATTAGCCAGGTATTGAGGTCACTTTGAAGTACAGGGAACTGGGGATGGAAAGAATATACCTAAGTATTTGTCTCCAGGTTGAAAAACAGGTTTCCTGGCAATTGGGAAATCCTGTAAGGAAAGATAATAAACCATTAAGAATTTTGCACCATTTTCTTCTGGCACAACCTTTCCATAGTGGTGAGATTGCATGCTCTTGTAGGCAAGAGATTATACTGATGGTAGCAATGCTGGCAGGGTCTTCCATGTCAAACAGACTTTTGTTGCGGTGTCAAGCTCTCAATGTGCCAAACAATTATTTGACGGTAGCAGTTGTGAAGGGTGACACTGGCAGAGGATCTCTCAGAGAGCAGATTTACACTTACCTGAAAATCTGGAGCTGATTCAGCATAGTGTAGGTTGGATCGACCCTGATATGGGTCACACAAGAACTCCCCCAGCAGCTATGGAGGCGGGAGGGACTTCTGACTGTCCAGGGATGCTGAATGTGGTTAGGTGCTGTGAGATGGCAACCCTAACTGCCACCTCCTGCTCTCTATATCACAACGGTTTGAAGATGAATCTACGGATTAAAAAATTGAAGTGGAAGCTGCTTTCAGAGCATTTGAGAAAAATAAATCACCAGGACCACATGGCATATCAACAGAGTTGCTTCAAGTTTCACAGTCTGCTCTAGTCTACTAACTAAAATCTATCAAAAATATGAAAAATAAAATGGTCCACTGATTGGAAACACTCAATATAGATTTCCAATTCCCCAGATAGGGAGTATCAAATATTGCAGTAACCATAGAATTCATAGAAGAATTCTATGAATGCAATAGATTCCTAAAAAGCCAAACAAATGGATCCTAGAGCAAATCTAGTCTGAACTCAGCCTGGAAGCCAAGGTGGTTAAAATGGGACTGTCATACTTTGGCCATATCATGAGAAGCCATGACTCATAAGAAAAATCAGCAATAATACTTGTCAAAGTGGAAGGCAATAAGAAAAGGTGACGCAACGGGTTAAACCACTGAGCTGCTGAACTTGCTGACCAAAAGGGAGCGGGGTGAGCTCCTGCTGTTAGCCCAGCTTCCGCCAACCTAGCAGTTCAAAAACATGCAAATGTGAGTAGATCAGTAGGTACCACTCAAGTGGGAAAATAACGATGCTCCACGAAGTCATACTGTCCACATGACCTTGGAGGCATCTAAGGACAACACTGGCTCTTCAGCTTAAAAATGGAGATGAGTACCAACCCCTAGAGTCAGACACAACTAGACTTAATGTCAGGGAAAAAGCTTTACCTTATTAAGACTACCTTCCAGGTGGATATACTCATTCAAGGAAGCTATAGCCATGAACCTGCAAGACCTGAACAGGATGACTGACTGGCCAGGAGGTCTCTCATTCAGAATCACGATGTCAAATACACTTGAATGCCTCTAGAAAAATAGCTCCTTTAATACCATTAACCCCAACATCTAAATTTGCCTGAATGAGACAGAATTGCAGACTTACATTTGAATAGCCTTTACCAATCTTGGACTTACAGTACTTCTGTGTAAACACACTTAAACTATACTATTTTCTTTCACAGTAACCTGGTAGCCATCTCTGTTTTTGAAGGCCTTTTTAAAACAGTACTTTTTGTGGCTGCTTAATTGATCCAAATCCTTTCCCTCTTGAATTTTACTTGTTAAAACTGGATTTAAAAAGGAGTTCATTATCTCAGCAACTTGCAAGTCAACCCTTTTCTCGCTAATTATTCATTACTACTTTCTCTTTACTGCTCTTTCGCTTCCAGATATATTTGTAAACAGCCTGTTTCCCAACACTTAATCCCTTTGACCATCCTTAAGTCATTCTGGTTTGGACTGCTTTTAATGTTTTCCGTTTGCAAGTCTTATTGGGCTTTTTTTTTCCTTCCCAGTGTTTAATTTCCCACTTTGCTATAATACTCTTTACAGCAAATTGCAATGATGCTCCCGTTATGGGGACTTTGCCAGAAGATGTAATTTGTTGTCAACCGGAGGTGACTGGACTGAAACAAGACAGGAGACAGGGAAGAAGGACCTGAAATCTACAGTGGAGAAAACATTATGCAAGGTTTAAGCATACAAAGAATGCATTAGGAAGAAATATACACGTAATCAGGACATGTAATGGGTTCACCACCTCCCTTTCTTTCTCCCTTCCTCGCTGTCTTGTGCTTTAGGTATCTCCATAATACGAAAGAAATAAAAAAAAAGTCTTTTCCAACACAACATCTTCATGTTGTAGAAAGGCACACTGGTTAAAAAATTACATTTCGTGTAGTCATTAAGTGTGCAGAATCTCTGCCTGGTGACATGACAGATATTACATAAAGGCAAATGATCTTGCTTCGCTAGAATTCCAAAATTCTCTGCCCTTAAAATACAGAATCAACTAGAGCTCCCTTGCACCTGCAGTTCTTACTGCTTTAAAAAGGTATGGATGGCAAGATTTCAGCAGGTATGGTTTTTCTCACTTCACTGGAGTTGTAATTGGTGAACTTGATAATTGTTTTGAATAATGTTTCCATTTCCTTTTCTCCTTGAAAAGGAAAGTCGACATGAATATTGAATATTTAAATGTTTGGTCAACCATTCTTCGCCACACGTTACATTTTCTTTTCCTTTTTTAATTAATGTCATGTTTCTTATTTCCTTGAGCCAGTGATATGTGAAACCCCAGGTGGATTAAGTTGGAGATATCCACTCAATCTGACCTGTTTTGCATGAATGAAATTCAACTCAGAAGTTGGACAATTTACAGTTGAATTCCAAACACGTTTTTATAGTGTTTAAATTGTTTTTCAAAAATATTTTCAAATAGAATTATACAAGCTAGGTTGTAGAAGTGTGTGATAGTCCTCCTGGAATTAATACAACATTTCAGGATTAAGGTAGTTGAGTTTTTATCTAGGACTACCTGTCCTCCAAACAACCAGGGTGGTTGTTGCAGATTCCATAACTTACAGAGAAAAGATGGGCTTTCGTGGTTAGCAGCAGGAATCAGAAGAAAGTTCACCCATATTCTGGCTTTCCATCAGAAGTGTGTCTTGTCACAAGATTTTTTTTTGGCAAAAACAAACATTACAAACAACTATTCTGTGTAAAATACAATGGCTGGAATCCTCTTAGTGACATGTTCAGATGTAGTTTTGATCAACATGTGCACATGTCTTTTTAAAATGGGCAAGCCATATCCTGCTATCCCCAAGGCAGCTGCTAATCCTAAAAGGAATTGAATGTTTAAGGACTGGGGAGGGGGATAGGGAGGGAGGAGACAATTGGGCAGCAGTTTTGCTGCTGCAGGAAGGTGAATGAGGTGCTGGCCACAGAAGGACCTTCTTCCTAACTCTCCCCAGTTGACAGCTGCCTTAAGGGAATGGAAAAGACGCAGTGCATACAAGATTCCAACTAATGTTTTTCCAGAAAAAACATTGCATGTTATATAGTGATTTTATGCAGGGGAAATTTTGGCCCCCAAAAAAGCCAGTTTTTGTGTGAAAAATAATAGAAAAGCACAAAACCTTCCATTGGGTACATCTATACTGTAGAATGAATGCAGTTTGAAAGCACTTTAACTGCCATGGTTCAATGCTACGGAATCCTGGGAAATGTAGTTTTACAAAGTCTTGCCATCACCAAACTACATCTTTCATGATTCCACAGCACTGAGCCATGATGGTTGAACTGTTGTCAAATGGCACTGTTTCTACAATGTAGACGTGCACAGGTGCAGCTCAGGATTTCATGGTTGCCATGACGACCATGGGGCTGTCTCAAGTGATATCTGGGCCCACACATCAGGCGGGTCACACGCTGGACCTTGTTTTTCTTGTGGACGGTGGGATAGTCAGAGTGGAAGAGCAAAATATTCTTCCATTGTCATGGTCTGACCATCATCTGATCTGTTTAAGTTTCGCCGTGTCTTCTAACCTCCGCAGGGGTGGTGGACCCACTAACATGGTCTGCCCCAGGAGGTTGATGGATCCGGATGGACTCCTGAGGTCTCTTGGGGATCTTCCTGTTCTGGAGACTGGCGATCCTGTCGATGTCCTTGCTGATCGCTATAACAGGGAGTTGGCAGGGGCACTGGACACGATCGCTCCCGAACGTCCCTTCTCTCTGCGTAGAGCCACGTCGACTCCTTGGTTCACTGAGGAACTGGCTGTGATGAAGCGTACGAGGAGGGGACTAGAGTGCATCTGGAGGAAATCTCAGGATGTGTCTGACCAAGCACGGGCTAAAGCCGCTATTAAGGCTTACTCCGTGGCTTTGCGAGCAGCCAGGAAAGCTTTCATGACTGCCCGCATAGCGTCTGCGGCCAATAGGCCTTCGGAGTTGTTCCGAGTTGTTGGGGAGCTCCTGCGGCCTCCTGAGGCCCAGGGGCTTCCCGATGACTTGGCAACTAGGTGCAGCGATTTCGCGCACCATTTTGCAGGCAAAGTTGCTCAGATACGCCTTGAGCTAGACTCCAGTTTAATTGTAGTCCCAGAGGAGGTAACCGAGGTACCTGTCTGTTCGATCTTATGGGATTCTTTCCGGCTTGTTCTTCCTGATGACGTGGAGGGGATTCTTGGGTCTGTGAGGGCGACCACCTGCGCTCTGGATCCTTGTCCCTCCTGGCTGGTTAAGCTGGCCAAAGATGGGTTGTTGGATTGGTTTGTGACCATAATAAATGCTTCTTTGGTTCAGGGGTCAGTTCCATCCTGCTTTAAGCAGGCGGTAGTAAAACCACTACTAAAAAAGCCCTCGCTTGATCCATCTGTTTGTAACAACTACAGACCAATCTCCAACCTCCCGTTTTTGGGCAAGGTTCTGGAGCGGGTGGTTGCCACGCAGCTCCAGGAGTTCCTCGATGACACTGATTTTCTGGACCGCTCGCAGTCTGGCTTCAGGCCTGGGCACAGTACCGAGACGGCTTTGGTCGCTTTGGTGGATGACCTCTGCAGGGAGCTGGACAGGGGGAGTGTGACCCTGCTGGTTCTCTTGGACATCTCAGCGGCTTTCGATACCATCGACCATGGTATCCTTCTGGGGAGGCTCTCCGGGATGGGGCTTGGTGGCACTGTTCTGCAGTGGCTCCGGTCCTTCCTGGAGGGTCGTTCCCAGATGGTGAAGCTGGGGGATACCTGCTCGGACCCCTGGCCATTGACCTGTGGGGTCCCGCAAGGGTCTATTTTATCCCCCATGCTATTCAACATCTACATGAAACCATTGGGAGAGGTCATCCGGAGTTTTGGAGGGTGTTGCCATCTCTACGTAGATGACACGCAAATCCACTACTCATTTCCATCTAACTCCAAGGAAGCCCCTCGGATTCTGAACCAGTGCCTGGCCGCTGTGGCGGACTGGATGAGGAGGAACAAGCTGAGGATCAATCCTGATAAGACAGAGGCCCTCCTGGTCAGTCACTCGTCGGATCGGGGTATTGGGTGGCAAACTGTGCTGGACGGGGTTGCACTCCCCCTGAAATCACAGGTCCGCAGTTTGGGGGTCCTCCTGGACTCAGCATTGACGCTTGAGGCTCAGGTGTCGGCGGTGGCCGGGAGGGCCTTCGCACAACTCAAACTTGTGCGTCAACTGCGACCATACCTCGTGAAGTCTGACTTGACCACGGTGGTGCATGCCTTAGTTACCTCTAGACTGGACTACTGTAATGCGCTCTACGTGGGGCTTCCCTTGAAGACGGCCCGGAAACTACAATTGGTTCAGCATTCGGCGGCCAGATTAATAACAGGGGCGAGCTACAGGGAACGATCTACTCCCCTGTTCAAAGAGCTCCACTGGCTGCCGTTCACTTTCCGGTCCCAATTCAAGGTGCAGACCATCATCTATAAAGCCCTAAACGGTTTGGGACCCACCTACCTTAGTGACCGTATCTCCTATCATAAACCTGCCCGATCCCTTCGTTCATCCGGGGAGGCCCTTCTTTCGCCATTGCCTTTATCCCAGGCCCGTCTTGTGGGAACGAGGGAGAGGGCCTTTTCTGCTGTGGCCCCCCGACTGTGGAATTCACTGCCCACTGAGATCAGGCAAGCCCCCACCTTGTTAGCCTTTAAGAAAGATCTAAAAACATGGCTTTTCCTATGTGCCTTTGGGGAGTAAATGTTATATACCTCTTTGGTTATTCCCCTTGGATTCTATCCTTTAGACTGCTCCACCATTTTATATCCCTGTTCCCTTTATTCGTATGCCTCTCTCTCCCGAGTTTTTAATTAAGTGTTCATGTGGCCCGCCCTGTTTTTTACTGTTTTCTCTGATTTGTGCTGTAATGTATATGATTATTTTTGCACTGTTATATTGTGTTATGATATGTTGTTTTATTTTGTTATATTGTATGGTGTCTGGGCATGGCCCCATGTAAGCCGCCCCGAGTCCCCGTTGGGGAGATGGTGGCGGGGTATAAATAAAGTTTTATTATTATTATTATTATTAGACGTGCTCAAAATCTCACTCACTGGTGAGAAAACCTTTGAAGTATTTTGGTCTCGAAATTTACATTTCTAGCTCTGAGATATCATGAGTCACCAGTGGCCCAGGGTTTAAGACTGTGTTAGGGGGTGGTTCATCTCAAAGTAGTAGGAGTGTCTTTCTTCCACCAATCCATTCTGCTTGAACTACAGGTCAATGGTACCAAGGGAGGAAAAGACCTTTTGGTGTTGAAGTGACCATTTCTTTCTGTGTGAACAAGACTCTTTGGTATTGGAGGAAGATATGTTTGCACATTCAGCAGCAGGCTCTGTACACACATATGCTGCATTTGCACCCCAGAGTATTGTCAACTGAGCTGGTCTTGACCAGTTCCATTGAATTTCTCCTGGACGAGAACAGGTTGTCTAGATGCTGCTCTGTAGTCCAGCAGCTGCATGTGTCTGTCTGACATAATGAATGAAGGAATCCTCTCTTTTATACTTTTACCCACAACTTTTCTTCAGCCTTAGGGGACCAACTTTCTTTTTCTCACAGAAGTCTCTGGCTCTCATCCATTTGGATGCCAGCCAAAGTTTTTTACAAACTTTTTTTTCCTGTAGCCCCATGTGTTGCCTCAGTTATCTTGAAATCCAATCTTTAAGCACATCTATGCAGTTGTATGTCTATACAGGTTGATGCTTCCTTATTCAACATGCTTGGGATTTTGTAACATCTATATACACACATAATGAGATATCTTGGAGATGGGACCCAAATAATAAATTTAATTAACATAACCCAAATGATAAAATTTGGGTTATATTCATGCAAGTTTGGCTCGGAATGATCTATGAGGATGCCAGTATCTTGGTTAGCAAAGATGTTTGCATAACAGAGTTTACTAAACTGGACAGATTCCCCCTTTTCTACAAATAAAAGTTCAGCTTCAGTATCATTTGAGAAATTAATGAGTGTTGTTCTTACCTGTTAATCCTTTGATGGTCAAAGGGACAAAACAACTATGTAGAGAGTTAGCTATAGATGTGATAAATATTTTTTCTTCTGTGTGTTCCTCCTCTTCATCTTCAGCAATATGGCTTCTGTTCAAACTAGTTCTGCAGCTTTTGTGGAACAATGGCCATTGTGTGCATACGTTACAATGATTGTCCATCAGTTTCTTAGTATTACAATAAGCAACACATCAAATAGAAAGAGAAACCAACTAGGAGTCCAACTATGGTGGTCTCCATCTACATCTAAAACTATGTGTGCTGACACATACCATAGTAGGCAGATAGTTAACAAAATTTACACCAAAATGTATGATAGGACACACAGCGTTACAAACTATCATTATTTTTACAATATGCATTATGCCTTACTAGGAAATTGAACCAGCACTGGGGCCCCCTCATGTGTTTGGTCCCAACAGCCCTTTACATATACAGGAATGTGGAAGGAGTATTGTAGTACATAGCTATCCCCTTACGTTTTGTGAATTAGCAAGCATTTTCTCTGGACTGTCTAGAAAAGCCAGTTGGCTGATGGGACATAAAGGAGATTGTAAAGGCTAGCTTAAGCACGTGCATTCAAAATTTGCATTTCTATCATGCTCTGTCTAACATGCAATTTGCAATGCCGGAAACTTCAGAGCTTTCTGCAGTGCTCCAGGGCTAAAAACCAATCTGACCCAGTATAGGCAGATCACATCAAGACACTTTTGGCATTGTGCCTGCTCGTATTTATTGGCAAATCTATAAACCAGAATGAGAAGCACCCTGGGCTATATATATGAATGAAAAAGTAGACCTACTATATCCCATCCCCAAATAAAACTGATAGCATGTATCTACACAAGTCTTCCTTGAGACAAGTTGGTACATAATGCAGCAATTCGATCACTAAAAGAGATTGAACGTTGGGACTTCATGTTGTCAGTATTAGATGTTTCACTACTTGTTCTATTTCAAAGCATTTTCTGTGTGTGTACTTACTAATGAAGCATTTAACAGCCGGTTACCTTAAATAACTGCCTGCTTCCAAATCAGCGTATCTGTTTACTGAGATAATTTACAAATTCCTTCCAGTGACAGACTAGAGCAGGTATGGGCAAACTTCGGCTCTCCAGGTATTTTGGATTTGAACTCCCACAATTCCTAACAGCCTATTGAAGGGCTGAAGCTTGCCCATGCCCAGACCAGAGTTTCATACAGGCCAAGACAAGGGGGTATTTTCAGTTATATTGGCTGGATAGGACTATGCCTTAAACATGTTACAAGACTCCTAGTAGTTGATGCTGCTCCTCTTCTGAAATGTATAAGCATCCCAAAGTCTTCACTTTGCTCCAATAAAGATTTTTTAAATAGTTAATAGTTAATAGGTAAAAACTTGTAAAGTATTACTGGAGAAGAAGAGGAGAAAGACAGTCTGGACATTTTGTATCAATACTGACTCCAAAACAAAGGAAACCAACTTGAGGTTTATCATGTATACTCAAAGTATAAGTCAACTTCATGTATACATCGAGGGCAGTTTTTGACGCCAAAATTAAAGATGTTGATATGACTTATGGATATATTAAGGCCCATTCTACAGAGGAAAGCACTAATGCCACCTGAGGGGCAGCCACCCCTGCCTCCCAACACCATTTCCACATTCAGGCCTTTAAAAAGGCCAGAACTGGCACCACAGCAGAGAATAGAGTTGATGCTTCTTTTAGGTTCTCTCAGGACAGACAAAGCTCTTGCCTTTTGCCAAAGAAGGGGATGGTTCCTTTTTTTGTAAGTGTTGAAATACGGTACTCAAGTTGACCCAACTTATTGGGTTTATTTTTTTACTTTTTTTCGTGTCAGGAGCAACCAGAGTTGCTTCTGGAGTGAGAGAACTGGCTGTCTGCAAGGACGTTTCCCAGGGGACGCCCGGATGTTTTGATGTTTTACCATCCTTGTGGGAGGTTTTACTAAAACTTCTAGATGAAAGTGTAAAGAGTAATTAAAACACATGCTGAAGTCCATGAAATTTAAACCAAAGGAAGTCTTCTAGATGAAATTAACCAATGATTTCAAGACAGTGACCCAATCTGGTATTCATCTTGATCTGTTTCAAAACAGATAATAATATGATCTATTCTTTCCTCGCATAAAAGCCACACTCCCAATTTTTGGGCACCAAAGATGTATTTTTGTTTTCCTCGCATAATAGTCGCATTCCATTTGAGGTTGATTCTCCCTTCTTTCTCTGAAAGCATGGCAGTTTAAAAAATACAAAATTGAGGTCTCCGAGGCTCCACTCTTCTCTCCTTTCTCCTTCCTACAAGGCAAGGCAGTTTAAAACACCTCAAATGGAGTTCTCTGGAGCTCTCTTTCCTTCTTTCTCCATATAACTCCATTCAGGAAAGAAAATCAGTCCCAAATGGCTCCACAGTTTTAAAAACAAACAGAAACAGAGCTGTTTGTTTGAGGCTGGATCATCCCTCCTCCTCTTTTCAGAGGTAAAACGTTCTGTTTATAAACACACACACACACACACACACACACACACACACACAAATTTGTTTTCTTCATGTAATAGGTGCAATACCCTTTTTTGATAGAATAAGGGGGTAAAGTGCAACTATTATGCAATGAAATACAGTAATACCAGGTTCTCCCTCAAGTAGTAAACCCCTTGAAATGTAATAAGGAGCTCTTTATGGATATGACGAGGTAGGTCAGCACTAGATAGGCTGTACACATTTTAGACCATGTTAATGGCTACATGCAAATCATGTGATTTCAAAATCCCCCCTCCCCCAGTGTATTGATCATCTAGATATAGGTCACTGTGTAAATAGGTCTTCCAATGCGTGTTTGACCATAAGGAGGGGGGCAAAGTTGGTGCCACTGTGACAACTCTGATCCCCATGAACATACTTTGAATATTTGAACAGAGTTAAGATGTTACTATACAGCATCACATGTTTGTTTTGGGTTTACCAATCATGCTTCAGTGGATATACTTCATCCATTATGATTGTGGAGATTGTCCATTATGACCAAGTGCAAGGACTCTCCTGTAAGGACTTAAACTTTCATTTATTCTAGGGCAAACGTAAAAGGTTTTATTTTTTTTAGCAAATTCTATCATGTAAATGTTAACATAAAAACATCTGTACATTTGCCATGATACACTCAAAAATGAAACAAATAAGATATAAATACAGATATGGATGTAACATGACAAAAGCGCAAAAAAATTGAAA
The DNA here is from genome assembly GCF_035594765.1 of Anolis carolinensis. NCBI lineage: Eukaryota > Metazoa > Chordata > Lepidosauria > Squamata > Anolidae > Anolis > Anolis carolinensis. Next base: position 248,524,645 of record NC_085841.1, read on the forward strand.
TTAAACAACCAACCCAAAAATAGAAATTAAATACATGCGCATGAACACTGTGCCAACAAACTTGTTTCTGATGGCTGACCGCTTTGAAAGGCCTGGCAAGCCCATCCTTCCCATTTAAAACATTATTACAGTTACCAAAGTCCTGCTGCATTCTACAAACATTTCTCTGTTGTCCTTTAATATGAACTATTACACTTGATAAATCAAGGAGCTGGGAGGGATGGCAGAAATAATATTTATATGACAATGTGGCAAGTTACATTACTTATACAGGTTATTGAGAAGCTAGTCGGAAGCGATAGAAAAGTCTTGTGTTGCATCATAATTCAGGCACGCACACATAGTGTACCTTTAAAATGACAGCCACATGCCTCAGTTAATTCAGCACAACGCAAGAGACCTACAGGACTCCAGATGGTGAAAAGGGTTGCATTGGTTTGTTTGCGTATGCCCTGGGAACACCGGTGTCCTGTGAAGAGCACGGATGTCACCCTCTAAGGCAACCCAGCAGCAGGCAGGGTTGTTCTGTGCGGATTCTCAGATATAAAGGCTTGAGTGGGCAAAGGGCCAGTAGAAGAAGAATACAAAGAAATGAAACCTTCTGCTTTCAAAAGGTCTGGAAAGTTAAAGCCCTGCATAAGGAGGCAGCAAAGGAAAGGGGGGGGGGGGGCGCTGAAGACATTTGGACAGCGCTGATGGTGCTGTCTCCCATCTGGCAGCCAAGTGCCAAGAGCATGCCAGATTTATCTCCATCAGCATAAATGGGACTGGTAGCCAAAGGGTACTTGTCCCTGGAGTATTTAAACATGCCCACCCACACCTTCCTCAGACAGTACAACTTCAAAGAAAGCAACTAGTGCAGATGGAGTTAGCCCTTTGAGTACTGCCTAAAGAAACAGGGTTCTGTCTAAACTGCTAAGAGAGAGAGAGAGAGAGAAAGAAAGAGGGAGGGAGGGAGGGAGGGAGGGAGGAGAGAGAGAGAGAGAGAGAGAGAGAGAGAGAGAGAGAGAGAGAGAGAGAAGGGAAATAATTTGCTATGTACATCAGACACAAAACGAGATTATAAATAAGCCAGATTGTCTGGTGGTCAGGAGGGGGCAATATACTCTTGGAGTACTCAAAGGATGGGGAACGCTTTGATTGGGGAAGAGGTGTTAACAGAACAAGTGTCACACTGAGGATCATCTGTTGACAAACAAAAGCAGTATTTTATTAAGAAAGGAAGGCCTGGTTATAGGGGTTGCAGTTCCCAGGAAGCCAATCAAGCTTTGGAAAGTACAAGTTTTTTTTCTGAGGGTTGAAGCAGCAGTAAGAGCAAATTTTACATATATTTCTTAGGAGGGGGGTTATTAGTTCCCCTGATAATGTCAGTGTTGAAGCTTGACCAGTTTAGAGACAGTACAGTGCATTCGCTCTCAGTGCATACTAACAGGTTTCATCACGTTAGATAAAGTTAGTTACAGAAGGAATCCATATTGCCCCATGAAGACTGTAATAGAAGAGTTCCATTTAAAAAAAGAAATCAAAACAAAAGGCAGAGTGGGACTAAGCTGTGCCACATGGGCAGAACCTTCTCTGAAGCAAGAACAGAGAAGACATTATAGCATTTTGCACAACTTTGGGGGGTGGGGGCCACTTTTCAAAACTGCTGAAATGAGGAAAAAATAGATAATTGAATGATCTAGAAGCAGATCTTAAATTAGCTATACACAACTAATTACGTATTGCCCTATATAAACACTGCCATTTCAAATCTGACGAGAGTCTCTTGGGAATTTCCACAACCTGCGTCACTCAAATGAGGGTAGTATTGCATTTTTTTTTAAAAAAAGGAAAACACCATCACCCTCACCTCCTAGCTTAGGGGGCTAATTTCATAACCTGTATAAGTTTTCTCCTTTAAAAAGCCAGACTATTTCACATTGTAAACTCAGCTGGAAACGTCTGAGAAATTGCAGCAACTAGAGGAAGTAATCAAAAGTTTGACTAATACAGTTGTAGGCTTATAGAAACCCAGTCCCTATTAACAGTGTAGAAATCCCTTTGATGTAAAACATGGATATACATAGCTTTGGAACCTTTTCAAGTTTTAGAAATGACTACACTACAGGCGAGTGCAATGTCTTTTACCTACCGCATTCTACTGCTCCTTTTCTTTTTTTCTTTTTTTAACAAAGACTGCAACCCAGGCCTTGCTTCCTTTACATTCAATACCAAGTAGAACCTACCATAAAAAGCTTTAGAATGACTAAAATACTGATTGCAATAAACTTCTGCGTGGCCTCCGTCAGCAGATGGAGCATGCTGATGAAGGGAGGGTCTCTGAGAGGCACCGCTGATTGCTTCTGTGTCTACAAGGAGGTCCCAAGATTTCCATTAACTGTGTGTGGAAACGTCTGAAGATGAGCTGCTGTTGCTGTTGGTGGTCTGGGCCCTCTTTATGTACAAATTCAGGAGTTTCATCTGAAAGGGAAGAGAAAAAGAAGTAACAACCATTCTCTCAATTCATTTTCTCCGTGTCAGAGCACATCACGTGGTGCACCTATGCACCTCTAATAATGGATCAATGAGCCTCACCTGGGATTTATTGCTACTATGGTTCAAAGCAGCCAGTTTTCAATTGCTACACAAATGTAACAGCCCAGCCAATTAAACTGTTGAGTGAAAATATAACAGAATACGTCAACAGACTTATTCTGTTATATTTTCACTCAACAGTTTAAGACCTGAATATTAAAACTATAGTTCATCCCTGTTTATACAATTATTAAATTGAAACGTCAAGAGCTTTACAGAGAAAATCCACATACAGTATAACCCCCGACACTGCAGTGGGTATGTTCCAAAACTACCCCACAGATACCTAAAAATCATGGATAATAGCAAACCTTATATTTTGATTATACTACGGCTGAAAGCATATATAGAATTGCACTGGAAGACCTAGAGAGGCCCACAAACATTTCTAGGGCACTGGGAATATTTTCTGAAGTGTGGATAAGTGAAACAATTACTATCAAATTTGTAGATAAAAAGGTCATCCTATATATTTTTGTTTCTTGATTGTGGTAATTCTCACCATGAGTTACTTATGTGTGATATTGCACTATCCTTCCTATATGCTTTCCATCCCACCTGCCTTCCACAGCATCTGTTTCATTAAAAGCAACAGCAAAAGGAATACTTTTAAAGTACACAGTTTTGTAGGGTCATTCATATGAACAATTCTTAGCAATTGTGTAAAGGTGGTCATAATGTAAAGCTGAAATTGAACTCTTGCAAAATACAGTGAACTCAAACTTCAAGTTCATGAGTTCTCCTGGGTTTGTTTTTGTTTTTTTATGAAAAAGCTCTCCCAAAGTCTCTAACATCAAGGGTCACTTTTGTCATGTTTTTAAGATACCAGTCAGGTAGATTCTGTTTAGCTCCCAGATCTCTGGAAATTGCCAACCTCCGCCTCAGAGTGATGCCTAATAGGACACTTCCCTCTTGCTATCGCTCACTTCCATTGCCAGGCATGCTTTGTGGTAAGCAGATCCACACATCTATATGACTGGTCCTCTACTACGCTTGCTAATGAAGCATTTGGTCTTCTACCACTCTTGTTAATAAGGTTATAGGAAGCACCTAGTGTGTGTATATGTACGCGTGTGTATGCACGTGTGCGTAGAGACAGCTGGTATAGCTAGGTCTGTTCTGAATACAGGATAAAGGTAATTTTTCCATCATAATTCTTGCATTATTATTCTTCCTGCGGTGCCAGCTATTGGCTTCGATTGATGCAAAATGAATATATCAACAATTTCATTTAAGTTCTTTTTTAAAAAAACCAAATACATATTTTCAAAAATGCAAAACTATGGTTATCATCCCATAAGAGCGTGCCTCGACCTTGAGATCTTCAGGGGAGGACCTTTTCCTGGGCCCACTGCCCCTGCAAATACATCACCTGGGAGTGCAGGAGAAGGCCTCCTTGGTGGCTGCTCTGAGGTTCATAGGGAGGCTACTCTGCTCCCTCTTGTCCTGCTGTCAGCAGTTAAAAGAACTGGTCCTTCATGAGAAAAGACCTTTTAATAATGCATAGCACTATTTCAAATCTTAGCATTTTGATGGGCATATTTTATCTTCTTAGTGGATATGTATTAGGGATATGCTTTACATTGTTTTAACAACATAAGACAGTTAATTACATTTGAAAAACAACTTAATTTTCTTTACCTATATGAGTTTTCATCAGTTTCTTTTTTTAAAACCCCCTCCTGATCCAAAGATTGTTTTGTAATATCATTGGACAATAGCTCCCATTTTTTTCTCGTATTCTGCCATTCTCTGTGTATGACATATATACTTATTTACAACTCCCCAAAACTGTTGTGACAGACTAGAGGCACAGTAAGTCGGCACAGTAAGTCATACAGCTGGAACGTCTCACATGAATGTATTTTTAAATGTGCAGAACAAATATTACACTCATAAATCACACAGTAATCTGGAAGCAATAGTTAGTTGAGACATGAATGTAAAAGGCCACATACATACTTTGGTAACCAACATCGTATATGGGTGGGGTTTTCATAAATACTTGCAAGACCAACACACTGTTTGAGAGCCCCAAAGACTGTCTAATGGATGTGCTGAAAGTTGCAAGTACCACAGATGCATGTAGTTCGAGGCTGTGCACATACCTTGCTCCCAGTGAGCTGTGCAAGATGAGGCTTCAGTTCTTCACCAATAACTGAATAGATTGCCACAAGGCAAAATACACTGGCCTTGCGGACACTACTTTCTGTGTTGTCATAACCCTAGGCACAAAAAGAAAAAAGAATTATGAAACGCAAACTTTTTTCATGAGCCTTCTTTCTCCAGCATTTACAGCTAAAGAGTTCATTGGGACTTGTCCAAATACCAAATAGGTTAAAACTCTTGACAACTGCTGCATTATTGCAACAGGATTTGCAAGTGACTAAACCAGTTGGAATCTATCTGTAGGAAAGGAGAAATTAGGTAGAAGTCTTTTTGCACACTGTGGGAAAAAAGCCTTGCATGTTTAATTCAAAGTGGTTAAAATATTTTGTGACAATAAATAGCATTTATGAAACAGGAGTTCAGTCAAGCCTTCTAAGGAATAATAAAGATATATTAGAAGAAGAAGAAAGAAAAGATATGTAATCTGTTGTTATAAAAAAAAGTCAGGGAGAATTTCAGGAGGACCTCAACAAACCTGCTATAATCTGCTTTAGTGTGGATCTGGGCAAAACTCTGGATCCTAGATTCATCACTATGAGTTATGTAATTTGACTCTAAATAATCACAGATATAGTTATAATAACATAATAACTTTATTTTTGTATCCCGCCCCATCAGTAAAATTAAACAACAGTATAACAACAACAACAACAACATAATCAAATAACCAATAGCCTGAACAGTAATAAATACTGGAATTCAGAGACTAGGAGCTTGTGCAGTAGAGATTCAGGACAAGGCTGGTGGAAAAATGCAGGGGCCAATAATAAATTAGGGCTAGAAGGGCAATGTCAATTAAAACGCTAAACCTATAAGACAAAGGACAGTGATGAAGTGCAGGAGCTGATAATAAGTTATAGTTGTGGGCCGAATATCTAGTGAACTGCTTAATTGAAGGCACAACCACAACCACACTGGCCCTCCACATTTGTGGGTTTGACTTTTGAAGATGTAACAATTCATAGGTATAATTAAAATGCTATCTTTAGGAATCTCTTAGGTCCTCTATGTGATTCTATTGTTAATTTTCAGTGGATGTTGATCATACAAGTTGCACTGAAGGACCTAGAAATTAGGAGAGAGAGAGATGTTCTCTTGAGTTAAAAAAATACAATTTGTTTACTCGCAGTTTTTCACTTTCACAGTAGCCCAATGACCTTAACCCAACAAATGTGGAGGGCTGACTGTAGTTTATCAAATGATGACAGCATATTAAAAACAAACAAACAAAAAACAATCACCTCAAATTACTGACACATTGATTGGTAATGAACCACAAGAAGCTTAAGTGCTTCATTTAAAACCTAATCAAAGGCAAAAATACCACCTAAGGTGTTAAAACTCTGGATGATATGTGATGATATTTACGTTTACTTAGTAACTACTGCATATCAGTCTTATCCCTGTGACCCGGAAAGGGGCTTCCCCTCCTTTTCTACTCTAAAAGCTGGTATTCCCAGAAACCCCTAGAAGGGATGGAAAAATAGATACAGCTTTACAGATTACAGACATTGTATTGCCACCAGACAAGAGTGATAGTCCCTGTGCTCAAAAAAACCCATGTGTCCATCTGAGCCCTATAGGGTTATGCTGTGTGTTTAGTAATCAAGGGCTGGGAAGTACTTTGCTAGCTTAGAGTAGAGGAGCAGGTTATTCAGCCCCATAAGAGAATATTTTAGATAATAAATTCCCTAAGGGTCAAGTCATAAGGTCAAGTCACAGAAGGAATTCCTACATTTGCATTTCTCAAAAGACATTCCCCTTGAAAGGGAATTACAATAAAACAATAAATCAATTAGTAATGGTAAGGTGTAAACTATACATGTGTAAGACCTTTCACCGAGAAGTGGTCAAGAAAAAAAGAGACAAAAGAGAGACGTGTGACAAATATCACCCCTTTGTGGTGTTCTCTTTTAATACTTTAGTCTTCTTCGAGGATATTCAGTTTCATTTTCTTACACTATGGATTTCAACTCCATCTACTCATTCTGTGGCCAATGCGCACCTTTGCACTTCATTAGCCTGCTGGGTTGTAATATGTGCGTGTTTTGCATTCTCTTGCAGTCTTCCTACTAGAGATAGCTTTGTATTTCTGCACACCTTAGAGTCCCCTAGGCATGTGGACACCTCTCCTCTTGTTTCTCGGTGGATTTGCTTTCAGTGGGATGCTGGATCCTGTGGGTATTAAATAGCTGAGACCAATGATGAGGGAGTGCGATGCAATATAATGTTGTGCATGTGGATAATTAGCCTTGTAGCTGAAAAAAGTGATGGCATCAATGAATTATTTCCCTCAGCCCTTGCAGACTTTCACATCTAAATGGCCAATGTATCCACAACAGGTTAATGCTCAGGAAGCAGACTACTTTACAGTTTTAATACTAGTGCCCAAATGATGACTAATCACTGGCGGACTAATTGGTTTGAAGATGAAGCACTGTCTCAGCTTTTCATATTTATTTGTATACTAGATTGGGCACCTAGCATTGCCCGGGTTATTTGAAAAAGTCAGGTTTTGAATGCATAAGGTTGTGGATTAACTACAACTGACCACACCAAGTTTACCCCGAAAAACTCCATCAAGTTTGTTATGTTGGGCAAGTTTGCTCTGGATGCATCATGGATGGGATTCAGTGTGCTCTCTGGCTGTAGGGTAAACTGCAACTTCCACTATGGTGAGTTAGTCCCCTCAAACCTCTCCAGTAGGTTGAGTTAGTCATGGGGGTTCTGTGTGCCAAGTTTGGGCCAGATCCATCATTAGCGGAAGTCACAGTTTCCCTGGTTGTGGGTGAACTACAACTCCCAGAAAGGAAGGTCAGCTCCTGCCCGTCCTCCCAAAACCCTCAAACCCCCCCCCCCCAAAAAAAATCCTCCAGTAATAAAATTTTGGCATATCATGTATGTGTGCGAAGTTTGGTCCTGATCCATCAGTGTTTGGGTTCACGGTGCTCTCTGGATGTAGGTGAACTACAGCTCCCGCAAATCAAAGTGAATTTCCCTCAAAGACCTCTAGTATTTTTTGCTGGTCATGGCTCTGTGCGCTAAGTTTGGTTCAATTCCATCTTTGGCGGAGTTCAAAGTGCTAAGTGATTGCAGGTGAACTATAAATCCCAGTACCTACAACTCCAAAATGTGAGGCCAATTCCCCTCAAAACCCACCAGTATTCAAATTTGGGCATAATGGGTATGTATGTCAAGTTTGGTCCAGATCCATCACTGTTTGGGTTCACAGTGCACTCTGAATGTAGGTGAACCACAACTCCTATAAATCCCTCCAAAGACTTCCAGTATTTTTTCTTGGTCATGGGGGTTCCAGGTCTATTGTTGGTGGAGTTCAGAGTGTTCTTACATCCCAGTACTCATGACTCCTATAAATCATGGTGAACTCTCCCCAAACCTCTCTAGTATGTTCGATTGCTGATCGGTTCCTCTGTTTCCTGTGTGCTATAGAAAAGAATACGAAAAGGTTATAGGAGATACAGTGGGCAGGGTCATGCAAATTCCACATCAATGGAAAAAATAAGAAACACTGGGATGTTTGTGGTGGAGGAAAAACAGAAAATCTAGGAGGAAATTGTCCCCGTATGAAAGCCTTCACTTGGGTGGTGGGCAGTATGGTGTTTGTGTAGGACATTGGTAGGGCTCTTGTACATGTTTACGGCGCTCACTATGAGCTGCAATGTCATTGGAGGGTGGGCCATTGGTGTCTCCTGAGTAGTGGAAGCTATAGCTATTTCTGGAAGTGGGAGCCTGTCTGTGTAAGTGGATACCCCAGCCACACACACACACATACATACATATTTTCACTTTTATTATATGCATAGATTAGCATGATATTAGTTTTCTACAAAAAAGAGAACTTCTGCAGTGTTGAATTCAATAGTAGATGCATTGCATACTATAAGGGAGTTATCCACCCCTGTAGGATGCCACAGAATGGGGTAAAAGATAACATCCTCCCCGTTCCCTGCAGTCTTTTAAAATATGAAAGGGAAGTCTCTCTCACAACTCAAAGGATCTTAGCTGGGAGAACTGATTTGAAGGATGCGTGTTTTTAAAGACTAATCCCCCCACCAAAGAGGGACAAATTGGGTCTCAGTATATACAAAAATATAATAATGATTTTGACGAAGACAATGATGATTACTTTAAAGCTGGGCTAATCTAAACTCTTGTGCTGGAAAAGGGAATGATCAGATTTAAAAGAACCAATTAAAAGTAAGGAGATTTTAAAAGTAAAATAAAATGTATTGGCATTACTTGTGTACCGTGTGTGTGTGTGTGTGCGTGTGCGTGTATGTGTGAAAAAGGATTATTGCTGATTACCACTGTTTTCTTGTTGAGGTCATGACAAATCCCTTGTCTGAGCAATACATCAGAAAACCTCTTAGTTTTCATAGGAGCAGAAGTGTTTGAAAATAAAACTTAAATGAACTACAACCTTCACATAGTTGCATTCCCTCCAGCACTGACAAGGCCCAAGGGAAAATGACAGCAACATTTTTGTGGTTTAAACACAAATGCAGCATGCCATCAACAGAAGTGAATTCTCAAGGAAAGATAGCTGTGTTGTACATGCAGCTGAGTAACAGCTGTGTATCAACTGCATTATAGCTCTATGAGGAAAGGCCCTGATAAAAAGAGAGCGGCATGGGGTTTGCTGGTGCCCTGAGCTCAGAGTGACCTCTGCTGGAAAAGAGCTACAAGTAGCTTCAGTCCAAATTTCTCACCTTTGTACTATGATCTGGGATACATCTACACTGACCACCTAATGCAGTTTGAAGGCAGTTTGGCAGTGTGGAGTTTAGCTGATGTCTCAATTTGACAGGGGCAAATTAATCTTCTGTTCCTCCACTTTTTGAAGGGCTAAACACCCCAGTTTCTCTCTCCTCCTTCTTCTCCTCCTTTCTCCCGTTTGTCCTCTGCTTAACTTCAGTTGCTGTGTTGAAGGTGAAAAAGCTGTTTGCACTCAGTAAACTCTGCAGGGAGCAGAGAAGAAGAGGGACTGAAATCTTGTCCTTCCCCAGTAGGCTCAAACAAAAACAAACTGCAAGTTGCCTTAGCTTGTCTGTTCTTACTCATTAAAAACTTTTTGCAATCTGGATCACACATTGATGTTGCTTGGCCAAATATGTCCTGTTTTTCATCTGGGAAATGTTGAATTGTATGGGATAGGTTTCTTCTTTCCAAATGGAAGACAAGTCTAAAATGTCCATACACTATCAATTCACATTTCCAGAGGAGACAGCTGACCACATCAAATGCCCAGGCTGTTTTCAACATAGTACTTAATTTTTTTTCGGATGGAAACTGTAATAGCAATAAAGGAATGGTCATATCTAGTTATTAACCATATGCTTAATATTGGCATTTTTATATTATTCCTCTGTTAGAATTGCTATAGTAGGGTAGCTAATAACTGGGGGGGGGGAAGCAAACTATGTTTATAACTAGGCAAAAGAGCAGGTCAAATCTTGCAAGAGCAACAAAATTAACTATAAATCTTAACATTTTCATTTTGGCAAGATAATTTACCTGACTTATATAGCTCCATGACTGTCTTGTGTGATTTTTAATGTATAGGGATTTAAAAAAATGCAAACTATGATAAAGCAATATTTTTAACATACAGAAAAGAACACTCTTGAGTCACATTTTAAAACGAGTGACAAAATCCAAAAACTAAGGATTGACCCCAGCCTCTTGAAGAAAAAAGGGGTTTTTTGAAACTTTCAGTGGTCCTTTGTTTTCCCCCCTGTGAATCAAAAGCACTCAGAGAAAAAGTTATTTCACCTTTTCTCCGTTTACTTCTTTTTTTGTTGTTAAAATTGAGTTTTGGCAACTGCTGCTCCCTTAAGGTCCTGAAATGCTGAGCTTCCATTCTCCACATGGGAACTAAATGTGAATTTAGGTATTATATAGTTCCAAACATGTTGGCTATGCTAGAGACCTGTATAGTTTTGCATTCCAAGTATTATAGATACCTCTTCACATTGAATGATCCCAGAGTAGCTTCATTCCTCCAGAAGAGTATGGCACTTAATGGAAAAATTCCAGGTGAGTGCCAGCATTTTGACCAAACGAAAGTGAGAAGAGATGTGAGACAGCATGTGTGTCTAGATAGCCACTTTTTCTAGTAAGGAAAATATCTTACAGCATCACTAGACTTGATTGCATTTTTGCAACCTTTTTTAACTCTATAGATGCAGAGCCTGTTAAAGTTACGTATGTTGCTACTACGACTACAATTACCTGAGTTTCCTAATCAGTATGGCCAGTAGTTTGTACCTGTTGAAGAATGCTAGGAGTTATGAAAAAATTTGCAGAGGTCAATTTGAGGAAAAGGCAGTATTGCTTGATAATATTGGGACTATGCCTAATACAGGAGGGATGTTGAGTGCTGCTAAATGCTCTCTTCTAAAGGCAGTGTCTCAAGAACAAAGAGAAGAGTGATCATGAACAATTAACTGAATCAGAAAGTCAGAGCTGAAGTACCAATTGCCTTCTTATTCTGTTTTTAAAAATCAAAAGCAACTTAAGGAGACTGTGGTTTGAATGATGCAGCAGGAATGCTTTGGCCTTCCCCCCAGCAGCAAATTTTCTTTTGAGAATTACAGAACAATAAATTGTCAGGACTTCACTATAAATATGTACGTGGACTATAAATGTCATTTTAATCATAAAAATCTCAGTTTTGGAAAAGAAACGCAAATTCCCTAAAGCTTCCAATGCTTGTTTTGTTAAACTAAAGGGTATAAATCACTTATCAAATTCAGGAATATCAATAAATGTGAGAAGCATGTACAAGAAAACTAATTTAGAGATGCTGTTAGTTTCCAAGTATGTAGATAGATGGGACATGAGAACATAGTATCTTGTTTTATAATATTACCTGAATTACCACAGTTGCAGTTATATAGGTCGGGTAACCCTGATTGTTGATGCTTGAGACCAAAAGAATTTGAGGTTTGGTTTTTTTTTTTTTAATACCTGTATTTGCATATATGTACATACTTACAAACATGACCCAAGTTAAAAACATTTCATATTTCATCTGCACCTTATACATATAGTCTGAATGTAATTTCATACAATACGATAAATACATTTGTGCATAAAACAATGTTTGGGTACACTGAATGATGAGAAAACAAATGTGTCATTATCTCAGCCATACAGACCATTTGGATTTTTGAAGTCCTTCAGAATTATGGAAAGAGGATAATCAACCTGTATTTATTTATAATAATCATCAAAACATAAGTACTACGGATTGCTGGGGGTAGGAATAGGAGGAGAGAGAGAACAGCATTTCAAATAACACTTCGTCTTTGTGACAGAGTATCTCTGTGGGCTAACTGTATGGAAAAAGGTGTGGAACAAGAAGATGGTTTCACTAATTTTCCTGAAAAGCTGAGTTGGGCATAGAGAGTAGCAAAACTGCTGCTTCTGAATATTAGAGACAGAAATACTTGACAGGACAGGCTTCTGAGGACAACTAGGGATGCTGAGTGACTCAGCTGGAAGTCTTCCACATTTTCCTGCTGTAACACAATTCTTCTCTGCCACAAACACAGAGCGGTGCCTGTATGGAATAACTTAGCTTTGACCTTGTACAATGTGATTTTGTGTCTAGTAACATTCAGCTGCCCACTTCATGCTGCTGATTCAAGGCACAGTCAGAAGAACACTACTCATTTGGGCTATTGTATTCTGTGTGGTTATTCTAGTCAGCTGTATTTATCAAAAGGGAAAAGAATGGAAATGACACTTAAGCTTTAAGAATTCAGTCTTCATCCCAAGTATGATGAAATTGAGTTATCTCTAACTAGTAGCAGTGGTTTCACAAGTATGACACTGACCTAACCTGTTCAGATTCTGATAGTTAATATGAAATCACAATGTTTAAAACGCCTGTCTAAAAGAAACAGTTTTGCCAGGCTTCTATAAAGCCTGTAAGAAGAGACCTATGAAGACTTCTCTGGGTAATTCTGAACTGGGGCTTCATTCCCTGAGTGATATGACTTCATTTTTTTCTTCTTATTTCTGAAGAAATAAGCTTCCAGCTTGCCACAAGAAAGAGAGCAAGAGATTACTTGTTGACCTTTAAGCTCCCAGTGGTTCTGGCTCCTCCCTCCTACATCTCCTACCTCAGGCTAACAGGAGAACCATCTTGCCCTAAGGGGGATAGCACAAGGAAAGACAGAAGAGTCTGTCTTCCAAAAGCATGACTGAAGGGAAAATACTGTAATAGGACTAGATTAAACCATATATTTAAACTTTAGATTATCCTCTAATAAGCATGTAAAGTAACTATTGCAAATAAGATTTGGCATTTTTTAAAAAACCCTCCAGTGATGGATGTATGGTGAACGTTTGTGAATTTCACCATACGTTGCCTCAAGCTCTTGACAGAAAGCTGAAGCAATGAGGAAACAAAGGGTCCAACTAGGAGGTTTTAAAGGGAAAAGAAGGTCTGAGAGATACTCTGTAAGATATGCAGGACCTAGACTGAATAAGGCTTTGTGTCCTTCACACACACCTTGAATTGTTCACAGGTGAAGGAAAATGTGATCCAAGCACACTATTTGACTATAATCGCTCACTAGTTTCATTGTATGGACATTGGGCAGAAATGTACATTTCCCAACTGATGCTCCTAGTGTTTTTGAAGAGGAGAAAACCTGAATGAAGCTGAAGTTACTAAATAAAACCAAAAAGCTGTTTTGCTTTTTTATCCAGCCCCATCAAGTAGAAGGTGGCCTGAAACTCTAAAAAAGCTCAATAGGAGCTGGAGCTCCTCTTGTACTGGAGACTGTGGGAGGTGAAAGAAAGCTTCCTGAGTTCTCTGTGTACTAGAAATAAGCAATAGTGGCATTTTTCTAAAATAAAAAAATGCTTTTCATTTCATTGAACTGCACCAAGCTTCAATTGCAAGCTACTCCATTCAGTCCATCCATAAGCCCATGGAACAAAATAACTGAATAGATAGTGGCTGTCCCTGGAACACAAACGACTTCACAGAGGATAGCTTACCTGCAACAGCCCGGGGATGATGTCTTGAAGGAGTTGATGCAAAGACTCCTTTGAGATCCTCTCAATGACTTTAGTCTGCATTTTAATTGCAGCCAGATTAATTGGGTAGTCGGCAGTTTGAATGATGGGACAAAGAACTTTGATGCACTGTTCAGGGTGGATTGAGCTGGCCAACGTGGAAGCAGCTTCCTCAGCAGCTCTCACAACCTGTGGGAGAAAATGGAAGGAGATTTTTCTATTTTACAGATGTGTACACTGCAGAGAATGAATTGAACTGCAAATAGTCATGGATATGGTCAATACTACAAGCCTCTAGAAATATGATGCTGTGCTAATTTCCTCAAAGACTGGGCATTTTAAAATTCATTTTTAGAGCAGAACAACAACAACCACAAACATAAATGTTTTTGCCAATGGTGGTGGACACAAGAGGAACTTTCCGGATTCTTTCTTTACTGCACACCTGCATCTTAGAATCACAGGTGTATATTAGGTATTTTTAGTGATGGTGGTGGTACTGACATTAAGGTGTGTCTTACAATCAATGGTGTTTTACAATGGAAGAAATATGGCAATAAAAATGTATGCAAGTGGAGGATATGCACGCATACATCTGAACACATGCCCATGTCTGATGGTTTCATAATACTTATGTTCAGAAATGCCCACAAGAGTAAGGCAAAGGCATTAAAGTTTGAAGCAATTTTAATGTTGCTCACAATCTAAATATAATTGTGTCCATGGAAAATGAGTCTGGATGGACAATTCTATGGGGTTTGGAGATAGCAAGCAGTTCATTAATTTCTGATGCTGATTCAAAAAGGAAACGGCAAGGACATAGAATTAAGGTGAGACAAAAAGAATGTGTACACAAGAGAAGCTTGCCAATAAAGGCACGCCTTCAGAACAAAATGTTTTGTCCAACTGCTTTATCTGGAAATCAGTTTACAACTGCTGCTAAACGTTCCTAACAAAAAAACTGTCTTGTAGCGAGTCTGGTTCTAAGAAAATATAGTACAGATATGCTGATTTATTGAAAGGATTAAATATTTTCTGGTCATTCTTTTTAAAGACAGTTCTTACGCATTTTTCCCATGTCACTTGCTGAGGCAGGTGGTACCACCTTGCATGTCCAATCCTAATGTTGCACTGGTTACATAGCTATACATTGCAGCCTAGTCTCATACTATTCTCATTTCACAGCCAAGAGTGCTCTTTTCTTTTTCTGTATCAAAAGGTTTTATACTTTACTCTGGAGGCAGCATAGCATAGTTTCAGAAATTTAACTCCATTGACCTCACTCCAGAAAATGTAACACATTCAATGGACGGGGTTGTTTTGTGTTTTCCGGGCTGTATGGCCATGTTCCAGAAGTATTCTCTCTTGACGTTTTGCCCACATCTATGGCAGACATCCTCAGAGGTTGTGAGGTAATGGACACATTCAATGGACACTTACTTATAAGTAAGCCACAATGAGCACAGTGGAATTTATTTCTAAAATATTTCCAAGATAGGATCCAACTGTAAGTGTACAAAATGTAATTTAGAAATGAAGGACCAGATGAAGTGGGAAAAGAGTATGTTGTGAACTCAGCAAATAATGGGAAGTATTTAAGAGGCTCTCAGACTAGGATCTCCAGTGGCAGACCTCCTGTGCCTCAACGTATATGTCACCAGAGTTTTGAGGCCTTTAAGCAGTTGGTTTAACGAGTTTCTAGAAGGGGGAAAATAATATGTTTTTCTTACAAAGTAATATGGACTCATGGGAAAAACTGATCAGAGGCTCCAGCCAGAAGGCAATCTTGCCAGATCAACTGGTTGACAGAACCAAATGCTAAAAGTGGGTGGAACCAGTCAAAAGCAAGAGGAATATGTAGCACTGCAGGTCTGTATAAATATCTTTCTTATCTTTTCTGTGCTTCTTCTATGTTTATGCACAAAGACATAAGCAATATGGAATCCATATCCAGAGGTGTGGTCAAGAAGCACAAGGGGATTGCAATACCTGAGAGAAAGTCAGATGATGTTGATGGAGACATAAAAATAGGCCAAGAAAAGCTTACTCTCTAGATGCCAATGCTTCCTCAAGTGCTATCAGCTGACCCTGCAACCACCTGACTCCTAAAGTGAAAGATAGCTATCAGACCCTATTAAATGTTTCCTTAAAGGTCAGTTGAGAAATGCATGTTGACAATGCAGATTCCTTCTTGTGCCGCCTTGTAGTCATTTTCCTACCCTGCCATACTTTGCTTCATCTTTTCAGTCTGAAATCTGAACTCAGCCCATTTGAGACTATGTCTTCTGTAATCCTGTTTGCTTGAAACATTAACTGATCTCTAGACCATTTGTAATCATATCTCACACCCTAATAATTCTCACTTTACCCATATCACACGGGATCTCATGACATCCTAGGCCACATACCTGGCAAAAATAGAAGGAATAAAATACTACCAGGTATATGCTTCATAGGTATGTGATGATTGGAAATGATCCTCTTGTTTCTTTTTTTTTAAAAAACCCAAAAGGTTTTACTGAACGTTTTACTGTAATCAATTTTCATTGTTCCTTTCATAGTAAGAGACTACTGGATGGAATTCCTGAAGGTTTAGAATCCTGAACAAATACTTCAAAAAGAAACGAGGGCTGACAAACAGGACAGTATGTTTGATATTAACAGAAATTGAATAAACTAAGTCATTTTCTTGTGAATATTTCTAAAGGTATCACTACATAAATACCTAATACTAGAAAACTATATTATATGTTGTATAAGCCTTTTCAGTATCATACATTTCTACTTGCCAATGCAATTTACAGGTACTACAATTTTTTCACACCACTGCCATTTGTACATACTAATTCTGAAATCTGTTTTCTTTATTAAAGTGTAATGAAAGTAATCAGTAAGACATGGACTTCACACATATATTCTGTTAATAACCTGTTAATAACCTACATGCTTTGGGTCCAGGTTACCTAAAGGATAGCCTTTTCCTGTACAATCTGCCCTGAACACTTAGGTCCTCTGGGGAGCGGCTACTCCAACTAGCCAAAACCTGTCACCCAGAGGACCTTTTCATCGGCCGCCCCAAGACTATGGAATGACCTGCCGGAAGAGCTCTGACAGCTAAATGAGCTGTCGGAATATAAAAACCATCTAAATACTAATCTCTTTCGACAGGCCTACCCAAACAGTTATTAAATATGAATTTTAAACGTGTCTTTTGCTTAATCTGTTTTATGTATTTTAATAGTATTTTATAGAAATATGTTTTAATATGTATCTTTTATAGAACTACATTTAATATGTGTATTTGTGGTATTTTTACAATGTTTGTGTTTTAATTATTCTGTAACCCACCTTGAGCCAAGAGAAGAGAAGAAGAAATAAAATTATTATTAATTATTATTATTTCCTAAATTATCAACATACATGCGCCAATATATTTCTTAGAACAGACAATTCCTTTTGTAATATAATGTGAAATTTCAACCCCAAAAGAGCCAGCCTAAATCTTTAGAATAACAAAGCCTAAAATAAAATCCTGCTTTGGATTTCTGGGCTATTGTTCACTCTCCAAGGAGCAACAAAATAACTGAAATCACATACCTCTTTGTGAGAATCTTTATGTGCTTCCAGAGTCTTCATAATAGTGAGTTCAGCATAGTTCTTAAATCTTGCAGGCTGGTTCCTCAAGATTTCTCGCAACACTCGCAATGCCAACGCTCTTATTGAATGCTAAATAAAAAGAAGCCGCACATATTGGTAAAGAGGGGAGTCAGTTTTTCAGAACTGGATGAGGAGCAGTACAAATGAACTATTCATTTTTTTGATAAACAGAAAAATGGAAGGATTAGCACTATAGTTGTAGGCATGGCAATAGAGAGGGAGCATAGTAACACAGACACCCTAAATATCCTTCCTGCCTCAACTCCTGTTCTAGGGATAGATATGTCAATGACTTCACTGCACTGTAGTTTCTCTGCCTGAAATACAAAGCCTATTAAATATTTACAAGTAATGTGCCACACTTACTTTACATTTAATTATGATGTGCACTCTCCAACATGAGTGGCAGCTTATTTGAAACTCTTAATAATCAATGGCTGATTTGTATATTCAAACATGTTGTGATAATCTGCTTTGGAGGATACTAATCTGACCAATGGAAACCATCTTGTGGAGTATTAATCTTAATTAAAAATCAGAAAAGACTTATAACCCATAGCATGGGGAGGAGGGATAGCATGGGTCTTCTTTTCATTGGCCATGTATGGTTTCTGACCTTTTAATACTTCCCATTATTGTGCTCTTAGAAGTATTATCTAAAATATAAGAAACATTAACTTTTATTTTAAAATGGATGAAATCCTCTAGATCAGGGGTCCTCAAACTTTTTAAGCCAAGGGCCGGTCCACAATCTTTCAGACTGTTGAGGGGCCGGATTATCATTTGAAAAAAAAATACAAACAAATTCCGATGCACACTGCATATGTCTTATTTGTAGTGCAAAAACAACAACAGCAACAACAACAATAAAAGAACAATACAATATTTAAAAATAAAAACAATTTTAACCAACATACATTTATCAGGATTTCAATGGGAAGTGTGGTCCTGCTTCTGGCCAATGAGATAGTCAAGTTAATTAGGGTTGTTGTTGTTGTTGTTGTTATTGTTGTGTGCCTTCAAGTCATTTCAGACTTTGGGCGAGCCTAAGTCTAAAATTTATTTATTTATTTATTTATTTATTATTTACTGCATTTATTTACTACATTTGTATCACACCCTTCTCACCCCAAAGGGGACTCAGAGTGGCTTACAAATTATATGTACATACAATATATTATATTATTAGCATAGCACAATATTAACATTATAAATTACTATATTGAACTATACCACTATACTGTAATATTATTAGTAATATTATATGTAATATAGAATATATAATCAATATTATT
Source organism: Anolis carolinensis (assembly GCF_035594765.1). Classification (NCBI taxonomy): domain Eukaryota; kingdom Metazoa; phylum Chordata; class Lepidosauria; order Squamata; family Anolidae; genus Anolis; species Anolis carolinensis. Next base: position 248,543,397 of record NC_085841.1, read on the forward strand.
ATATGGTATTACTATTAGTGTTATATTGTATTACATTACATTATTATTATTATCAATATTATATGTATATACAATATATTATATTATAAAACTGAGGACGGGGGCCAGGTAAATGACCTCGGAGGGCCGCATCCGGCCCCCGGGCCTTAGTTTGGGGACCCCTGCTCTAGATACTAACAATATCCTACTGACCTTATATAATCAACTATTAATCGAAACTACCCACTGTAAAGTGTTTGAAAGCAATAACCTAAAAAGATTGACCATGTGCAGTTGCTTTGTACATGGCTTTGATTTACAGAGTAAGCAATAATCTAGTCATTTCCTTTGACACAGGCATCAAAACTTGGTATAGGTTTCAACTACTTTGACTGAATTCTGAAAACCAGACATGAACCATCAGTATAGCAATTCAAGTCGTGTCCAACTTTTAAGAATCATACATTTATTATACAATTCTTTTGGAAACCACTATCACAGTTCTTATAATTAATTCAGTTTTTGCCAACCCTTTCTGACATTCAACCAACTACATTACATTGGAAGGCTGTCATTAATGAGAATACTGGAACAGCATCTTAGGTTACATAACTCCTGGGTTGCATTTTTGGACAACAGCCATTCCAAACAATGCCTACAGTTTCAACATAGAATATTGAGTTTAACTTGCTTCAGACTGAACTTTTTAAGTACATCCTGATGCTTTGGTATTCACCTGCGTAATTCATGTGCTAGCACATGACTTGTCTCCTGATTAAATCTTCCAATGCATCACTGACAACAAGTCGTTTGACTCAAATGGCAAACAATAAGCAGCAGAAAAAAATTCTATTAGCTGACTTCAGAATCATAATTAATGACATCTCATTTTTATGTATATCTAAAATAGGAATTTTCTTTTTTCTTTTCTTTTAATGGGGTACATGTGTGTGTGTGTGTGTGTGTGTGTGTGCGTGCGCAATAACCAATTGCAAAAATATTGATAGTTATTCTCTGCACAATTGAGGCAGGGATTTTTTTAACAAAGAGGAATAACATGGTAAATTCCAACCAGACATATTTAAACACAACAAAGTTAAATATATCAGAAATTATAGATCTAATCTCTGGAATATGCAGAATCTGTATTGTATTGTCATGGGAAGGGAAACATTTATTGGTTGAAAATAGTATATTTTGTTCAACAATTGAGAAATATTTTCATTGGTTTTGGCTTCTTCTCGAAAACTACTCCGAAAACCAAAGGCCACTGAAAAAACACAATATGATGACCATATTGAACTCTCCCAAGTCTGGAATGTCTTTCTATCATAATAAAATTTTAAAAGAACTTGGTAAAAAAAATAACACTGTGATTCTTTGTTAGATTGATTTTTTGTTTTTTTACTTTCTGCTTCTGGAAACATTCACAAAGAGAAGTTATACCATGAAGAGGTAATCAAGTAGGGCAAAGGCATATTATGTTGCATTTCTCCAGAAAAGTTAATAGCTAAAATGTTTTTATCTTTAAAAAGCCATTTATTGGTATTTGTGTTCATAATGGCTTACAGTAATATATTATACTTTTCTGACAGACATTTTAGTAAAGGTACAAACCTATCTAGAACAAGCTGTAGATTTAAGGGATTTTTGAGCAAAGGATTTTGTGGTAGTCCTCTTCTTAGTTAAAGGATTATGGGGATACTTTTTTTGTAGGAGCAGACTTCTAAGTAGTACCAGGTGTCACTTTGATTTCCAGTAATATCCTGGATTAATGCTAGTTTAGGAGCAATGTAGGTCAAAGTTGAGCTACATCAAATCAATAACGTACTAGACTACTTTTACAGGAAAGGGAATTTAAAGCAGATGTTAGTGGTAGACCCTATCAAGACACTGGAACCTCAGCAGCTATTCAAGTAAATCAGTTGTTGAATTGACAAGATGTTTTTGATAGCAACCATGTCTTATGCCCTTAGCAGCTTCAAGACTAACTAACTCAATTGAATTTATTTTAATATATATTTATAGCTCAATATCTCTGTATATATAGCATGCTCAGTTATGGTGGACAACTGAATGAACTTATTCCAACTTAACTGAATTCTTGGATCTAAAGAAGTACCACAGATTTCCAAAAAGTTGTCACATCATCAAAAAAGTAGACTATACAAAATGTCAATAGCACTAGAACAGTCATTGTGGTATTATTTGATATAGAGTATAAATGACACCTGAAAACATCCTAGGGATGGGGCATCTACATAGTATATAGAATTCTGTGTCAATATCTTACATCTTTGTCTCCAAGTGTTTCCAGCAATAAAAGCAAAATGGTTTTGAAATGTTCTTCCCAAACTCCCAAGTTATCTTCCCTCGTAATCTTCAACAGTTCAAGAAGGGCTCCTTTCCGTTCTTCTACTCGCTCATTGTGATTGGATAATTCTTTCAAAAGATCAGCCACCAAATCGGAATGATCAATGGGCACTGAGGGAACATGTGAAAAGCCAGTCAATACGTAGTGAAGATAAATAGGCCACAATTATAGTAAATGGCCAAAAATGGGACACATTCATAGTATTTCTTGCTAATGCATATGATTTCCTCCAGTCCTTTGGCTTCAGTTTAATCTAGAAATAAACTTGTCCAGTCCTTAGCAACAATTATGCCTTTGATTGATCAATAATCTCAATGTCCCCATAAAGTAGTTTTTTTTCTTGCAGACAGGGTGATGAAAAAACAGAGTTTTTGTTCTTAGGGCTTTTCTAATAAACCCAACACAACAGAGCTTTGCTTCTTAAAGGAATATTGTTATGAGCCTGCTTTCCTCAAAAATGTGGCTACAAAAGTCTATTTGCATAGAGTTGGAGTACAAGGCTGAATGTGAGGAACCCTGTGAACTAGAGATGTTGTACATTAACAAACCATAACACCCAAATCCGTAAGGCCAAGTGCCACCCAAGGTCTCTCACTAGCCCAGTAGTGCAGGCTCATTAGGTAAGAGGTCTCAAAAGAGAGATATGCAAATCTCCGGTTGAAAAGGCTTGGCTATAAACAAAGCTAATGTAGCAAAGGATCAGTGGACCAGAGATAGAGACTCAAAATGGCCCAGTTCACCACTAGCAGTTACAGAAAATGTCTTGCCCAGAGCTATATCTGGTGCTGCAACTACCCATCTACCTTGCACCATCATGTGTGGTGAGGTCATCTTGTTGGGATTAGGGCAAGTTGCACTGGACCTCTGTCTGTATCCTGAATACTCCATCAGGCAGAAGAACATATTTTTGCTCGTTGCCCCTGATTTTCATTCATGACTTTAATGTCACATAAAACACCTGGATTATGGATCTTACACTGAGCATTTTGGCCTTAAATAGTTTGGACGTACCTAATTTCTTCAACTAAGTAATAAGGGATCAACTATGAGACTTAGCACAGCTATGTGGACAGAGGTCTAAACTAAGAGATTTCTGGGAGTTGAAGTCCAAAACACCTGGAGGGCCGAAGTTTGCCCATGCCTGCTTTAGACCATTGCTGGGGGATAGCAGAGTATACCCTGGTGGTCATTTTGTGTCACTCTTCTTCCCCCCCCCCCCTTTCATCCCATTGAGGCCAATGTGTCAAAGCATCCAAAAAGCCTAAAAACAGTACCATGCAGAAGGAGTGTATAAGAGATTCACAGTTATATAGAGTATACAGTATACAGTAACAACAACAAAAAACCCCAAGGTATCTGCAGCATTAACCTAGTTTTGCAATGTGCTACTGGGCCAGTAGAATGGGATGCCATTTTCAGCTCAGTCTTATAGGAGGCTGTAAAACACCTAGCAAATTACTGCAATGAGTAAGCCACTATTTGCTGCAGCAAACACATTATAGTGTAAATGTCCAATGTTTATGATCTAATATATAATTGACTCATACCAGGAATGCTATGGCTGCTTGCAGCTCAATGTTCCCAAATAATCTGGGATGTGCATCTCCTTTTCACATGTGTGTGTTTTCTGCAACAAACAGAATATTGGAATATATTGGAATATTCATATATCAAGACTACCACAAAAATGGAGTAGCTCAAAAAATAAACTGACTTTAGCTTCCTGGCCATCAACATATTTCTGACATTTCTGCCAGCCCTTTCCTTCTCCACCAGGCTTTCTATCCATACAAAAACAAATGGGAGAAAAATTTATCTATTTTATCAAAAATAGGCTACCCCTGAGAAAAAGCTACTATTAAAGCTGAAATCAAATAAACAGCTATGCGTATGGTACTGAGGATTGCTAAAAGGTGATGCACATTGAACGCAAGAAGCAACTTACAATATATATTTTTAACAATTAAATACAAATGCTGATAATTTACACCAAAAATAGGATCACGCTTCAGCATTAAGCTAACAAACCAAACCTACCATCCCGAAGTTGATCAATATCATCATCAAACACAGCCTCCTTAAGAGCAGTTTTGTCATAGGCGCTGATAGTATCTGAATATGGGTAGGGATTATACTCTCGGGTTCGGGGTCCCGAAAAGGCACGTGGGGGCTGAGTGTTGAGCAGGGAAGTTTTGTTGTCTAAAGCCATCCTTCCTCCTTCCACAACATCACTGCTTCCACGCATATCAGTAGCTGGGGAGGCTATTCCACCATCCCGAGAAACCTGTAGGAATTAAGCCAGAAGAGGGCAATGTCATTTCAGCAATATATCACACTTTACTGGGGAGCTGTATGTACAGTGTTATCAGGAAGTAACTATTACCCACCCTGAAGCTAGTCACAAATTTAAATAAGTTCACTACTTCCACTGGAGAAATAGGCTCAAACTGATAAGATGCTGAACAATTTTCACCAACTTTTTCTTTTTTAAACGTTTCCAATGTTTCAACGTTGTGGCACTGCAGAAACTGTAGTACTAAAACCTTCTGTTACTGGATATCTAGTTTCCAGATGATTTTACACAGATTAGAGACCTAGGTTTGTTGCTTCTGGTTTCCAAACCAAAGAAAAATCACAGAGGATAATAACCCCTTTATGAGTATTCAGATCCTATGTGTGCTATGAGACTGGGCGGGTTCCAGATTAGTGCACTCATGTGAGCCAGTCCTAAGAAGTATTAATAATTATAATAATGAAGAGTTAATAATGCATAGCTGCAACATTTAAAACTATAAGGCCAACAATATGAAGGTATAGGACTATCAGAGATCAACAGGATAACATTGCTGTTCAGGTACCAAGAAAGAACTTTAAACACTAAGCAGAACAGAAATTAATTAATAAATAGCAATCCTTTTTTGAAGCTAAAAGAAAAGACTACTTACAATGTCGCTGTCCTTCTTTCCATCACGTTTGATTGGTTCATTTAGATCCTCTTGGCTTCGAAAACTAAACTTTTCAATTGCTTCTGTGACTCCTCGAAGAGAGCTATAAATTTCATCAGAATTTAAGTTCTCTGTGTCGTAATCCAGCATGCTAAAGATCGAACATATATGGAATGTTAAAACCAAGAAGATATTGGTATATCATAGCTCATTGAGGAAGTCATGAATTTAAAATATGTGATAACTTTCACAAGTTATGAATTCAAACAGCAAGACAAGGGATTTCAGCAGCTGCACAACTAGATTGACTTTAATGCTACATTCATATGGAAATCATGAATGTCCTTTTTGTTTAAACCAATTTCATAGCATGATAGAAATACTTAAAACAGTATTTTTATCCACAACATTGAACAGTTTTATATCAGAATACTGTAAAGCAGCAAGAACAGAAACATAAAATTATTTCAATAAGATGTTCAAGCAGTATGGTATTCTCAGTCAAACTGTAACTCCAAATATAAAATAAAGTAATATTAATGATAAGTAACAACAATAAACATAAGTGATAATGGGAATCAAACAATTATGCCACTATGAATTCAGTGCACGGAATACACAAATTTATGTTTTTACTTTACATTTTAGTTTGAAAGCAATCTATTTTAAATCCCATAAATGTCAGTGAATCAATCACTTTTCGAAGAAAACCTAATCTAACATTTAAACTGGTTTGGTATTGTGTGAAGTCTACTGCTACCATCACTTAAATCTCAAATTTCAAATTGTACAACTGAACACTTGAACCTATATCTGGATCATTCTAGTTTCTCACAAGTGGTCCAAAATGCTCCATCAGTGTAAGGAACAATGACACCAACTGAGTAACGTGACCAGAATATTTGGGAGAACTGGAGTAGATTTATGGAAAGAAAGGGGAAAAGAAAGGACAGCTCTTCCCTAATTGTTTCTTCTGATGTTTGCTTGACACTGTGTCAAGCAAATCATTACAGGGATAAAAACAAAACAAAAACAGAAGAACAACATTCCACTAAATACCCTGTAACTATGAAGATTATTCAGCTATGTGGGGCATGGATGGTTCCAAGCTGTATTGCAAAACAAGATTGTAGAATTATCTTCACCATCACTGCTTCTTCAAATTGCTTAATTTCTCCACCCCTTAATTACACTGTACAAAATTACAGGGATAGAGGTTAAATATGAACCCTGGTCTCAAGAATGCCAGACTCAAATCTTAATCTTAAAAGCCATACCCCTGGTGCTGTCCTACTAACTGAATCATTCTAAGGAGGTCCTTCTGAATTTTTGGATGGGAAACTACACAATCCTTTCCCCTCCTTTCTACATTATTTGAGTAAATGCTATTATTATCTTCAGACTACACTACAGGTTGTGTTGATGTCTTTAATCAGTCTTCTATGATAAGAAGAATGATGGAAACCGAAGCAAAAAACACAAGGGTTATGACTGGAAGATGTCAGGACATCCCCAGCTTAACACATAAACCTATAATATTTTATGAATGAAGAAAGACTGTGTCACAACAGAAGGTTTATTTGGAAGACTAGTCAGACCAACGAATGAGCCAATAGGACTGCTGTACTCATTTGAAATCTGGCCCAGAGAAAAATGCCATAAATCATCTCAAGGATGGAATTGCACATCTGCTAAAAAAAAAAAAATCCTACAAAAATGAAATATTTATGGAAAGGCTTCTGACTAAAATTTAGATTGCCAAAGCAATACATTAAATTATCTAGATGAATAGAAGAGATTTAAGAACTGCTATTTTAAGACAACATTGATGTCTTCTGAGTTTTCTGGGCTTCATGAAATCTGGGAACACAGGTAGTCCCTGTAAGCCTGTCAGTAAACTCATTCTCCAACAACAAACCAAGCATGAGCACAGGAATAAACCTACATAGTGTTTTTTTTTTGACAAAGCAGTCAAAGACAACATTTAAAGTCTAAATAATCAGAGGGTTTCTTCTAAGTAATGATTTCAGCTTCACCATACTCACAAAATGAGTCTATAACGAAGGCTTTCCATTCCTGGGCAAGGTAAATACAGAAAGGTACACTCACACACCCAGTACCATTCCAGGGAATTGGAAATAAAAAGAACTCTGCCAATGTAGATGAGGGTGCTTAAAATTCACGCCAATGAATTGTGGCAGAACCATTTGAAGCAAAACAGTTCAAGTAACTCCAAAGAGATCAATGTCAACCCTTAGCTCAGACATAGACACAAAGAAAAAGATGATCATGCACTTGTGAAAACGTGAGCTGTCGGGGTGCAGAAAAAATTACCAGTAGGTAATGTGACCCAGTCTCACTGATAATATTGTGATAATTTTATTGTTGCATGGAATCTATGATGGCATTAGCAAATTATTATGTCAGCAAGATGAGCACGTGTGTGCATGCCTGCAAGTTGCCTTCTAGCATACCACAATGTTGTCTAATTAACAAAGAGCCCATCTAGTTTCCCTTCCACTCTTTATTTCCATCACATTCTCTAACAGTTGCTTTCCCTTTTCCATATGCAGACATTTCTGAATTGTCCTTTGTCTCCCCGCCCCACCTGCACTGTCTTTGATACAGTTGATCGTCTTCTCTCTCTTCACCTCACTCTCCATGATCAGTTAATTGTTTCTCTTCCGATCAATTACATACCTATTCCTACCAATGCTTCCACTGGGAGTTACTTTTCTCCAGCTCCAGACTTCTGTTAATCTTTCTCTGAATCCCTATTTTTGGGCAGCCTCACCAAATCTTATGACTTTCAATACTACCTAAAACTCACTCTAATTTTTTCCTCCAGATTGTCACTCCCCACAATCCAGTTCTACATTTGCTATTGTTTATGTGATAGTTTCAGTTAAATATACTTCTGCACGATGCCTAAGAATGGACATTTAACTTTTTTTATTCTCTCCGAAGGCTTCTTTTTCATTTCTTTGTCTCTTTTCTTTCACACTGCAGAGCAAAATCCGCCTCTACCGTAAAGCTTCTATTCTAATCCCAATCATTATGTGTTGCAGAAACAAAGTACAAGTTCTTGTATGCATCCCTTGCTGGCTTTTGCCCTTGCTTTCCCTTTACTTGCCTGTTCCTTCCACATGTACACAGTTAGGTCAGTACTGAAATTACATGGAGGCTTGGAGAGCAATTCCAGTTCCTCCCAAACCTCATGAAGACCATATGCAGAAATCAGAAAGGATACTCCAATCATTCTTTTTGATATCTTAGAGTTCTCTGAGGAAATCTCCCCAAATAATAATGGATGGCTTAGCTGAAGTTCCCAGATATGACTCCTTTTAGAAATGTGGCTTTTTGCACTTGGAGACATTTGGCAGGTCCCAATATGCCATATATAGCACACATGCTACATGATTTCCACCACTTGTAACTGTAAGCTCCTTGGAGTAAAAAGCTAGAAGTCACTCTGTATACCATCCTACACAGCTGAAATGCTATTGTTGCTAACACTATTGCTTCTGTTATTCTCTAAGGAATGGCAAGACCTAGTTTTAAAGGCTGGGCCTACTTTTTCAAACATTTAATATCTTATAGTTTGGAATTAAGGAGCTCACACAGAGTTAAAACAGATATGATACATGAAAAACAATACTATCCAAAGAACATGATTTCAAAAATATCTGGATTACATCACAGTACTTGTTTTACAGAGCAGATTTTATTTGAAATGTTAAAAAGGTCAGTGGCATCCAAAATCCACAAGGGAAGCACCTATTTTTATAACCCATGAATGAATTATAAAATAGCTCACCAAAGAAAGAAAAGCAGTTTCTGGGTGATTATTATTATTATTATTATTATTATTATTATTATTATTATTATTATTATTCACATGTTCAAGTAAATACATTTAGCCAGCATGGGAATCATATGATACATAGATAATGTGAGGGGAGAGAAAAAGAAAAAAAATGAAAGATTAAAAATATCCATTTACAATAACAAACCGATCCTATCAATCACACAAGACAGAAAACAATGACTCATGCCAAAAACTGGAAGAGTTACAAGGTGAACAAAGAGATGAGGAGAAATGTGTGACTTTTAACAGATGTCACAATATTATTTTCCAGCTGCTACAGCCTCCAACAGACACAGTCTTTTGCATACAGAACTCATCAATACTTTGAATGTTTTCTGTATTTCTGAATGTAATATGGGCTTGGCCTCTGAGGTGAAGAAAAGTTCTTCTAAATATCACTCGCCCCTTTTCTCTGTTGCCTGATAGAATTGGAGCCTCCATAATCTTTCAGTCCATTTTTTTGTTCAGTGGTGTTGCCACTGACTTGCTTGCATGTATTACCATTATTGGTTTTAAAAAAAACCAAAAACACTTCTAGCACCTACTGAAATCTTTCCCAAATAAAATAATTAGGAACATTTTCTATTCATTGACTTGATGGTCAAGTATTCCTTGTATAGTGTTGATGGAATAACACTGCAAACATTTTATACTGGGCAAAATCCAACTGCATGCAAACAAAAGTCTGTGTATATAACTCACCTTCCCCTATCCTCCCATCTTTCCTATAGGCCTCCAGAAACTTCTCCAGAAGGGAGGAGGAGAGGAAACTTGTATTCTCTTTACTGATATAAATAGTCCTATCAGCTAGAGAATTTAACTGTAAGCCACTGGCACTGACATAATTTGAAGGACGACATCCCCATGAAGAAAAAAAGGGGACAAGCATAGTGCTAAGGTTGCTTACCTTAATCCAATGAAAGGCTACATGTGATTAAAGCAGGTTTGTCCTAGCCTACCCTAGTTGGATGGAACAGTTGTCTTATCCATGCAAAGCTGCAATGATGGATACGAGATACAGGACCTTGACTTGGCCACAATCTCCTGTCTGTCAGCCCTAGCTTCCCATCCAGGGATATGAGAAAAGCCTCCCAGCGCAGGATGGTAACATATCCGGGTGCCCCCTGGGCAACGTCTCCATAGATGGCCGATTCTCTCACACTAGAAGCAACTTGTCTCAATTCACTTCTGACACGATAATTTTTTTTAAAAAAAACTAATGAGTTTTTAGAAGCATAATTATCCCTTCATACGCCAATTCCCAGATGAAAAGGCAGTCATGCAAAAGACAAGTGCTTTTCCTGCACTAACTAGTTCTAAATAATAGTGTCCATTTATGATTAATGGCCTCAAATAAATGGAGCAAGAATGTGATATCCAAGGGAGTTGTGATGACCCATGGGCCTTGTAGTCCTGCTCAGGACATTGTAATTCCTGATGAAGATGAAAACTTGGGTTTTTTACCTTCCCAGTCTGAACTGGATTCCTCTCAGCCAGATCTTTCCCAGGCAGATCTGGGAACCTTGCACCTGCAAGAAAGTTGTCTCCCAGAAGTATGTCAAACAAGCCCAGAGCCTACTTCTCCCGTGTTCTTGCGCCGGGAGTTTTGTAAACAACAGAGAAGTTTGGATTCAGCTTCGCGCAGGAGTGCGAGGATTGCAGCTAAGAATGTGGCCAATTAAGACTGCTTCTCGTGAGAATCTTTGGGGAGTCTCACATCTGGTCTCAGAGTTAGCTTTCGGTTCTGATTCCCAGAGAACTGCTTCGGCGGGAAAGCTAGTCTCTATTTAGGTGTTTTACCCGCGTAGTAACTTCGCGGAGTCAATTCGTCAGCCTACGGAGCGAGTTGTGTCTGGACAGCGCGCTCCGGTTCAAGCCTCGCTCCTGCTCAAGCCTTGCCTTGCTATCCAGCCTTCGCCCTGCTTCCCAGCCTTTGTTTATCTACGGACTTTGCCTTGTTTCCCAGGATCAATCCTTGCCTTGTTCCACGGATTTATCAAGTTATTCCACGGACCTTGTTCTTGTTCTTAGTTACCTTGTTCCACGTTCAAGCCTTGTTTTAAGTATCAAGTTATTTCCTAGCCTCGCTCAAGTTTCATGGACTAAAGGACCTTGTCATCTCCCCTCACTTTGCTTGGCAAAGTGAGTGTTTCGGTTATTGGATTACAACTTTGGACCTTAATATTTCTTATTGGACATTGCTTTTTTGGACTAATTCTGACCTTTCCTGAAAGGTCTAATTCTGAACTATTTTCTACACTTGTTTTTATTAACTTTATATATTCCTTCAATAAAGATATTAGATAGATTCTGGCCTCTGTGTATGGTTATTGGTGCTCTGCAGCCTGGGTCGTGACAGTTTGACTCCGCCACCCTAAGCACCAATTAACCTCGGCCAGAATGTCTACCGGAGTCGTACCTGGGCCGAGCGGCCAGCCGATTACCTACACCATCGACAAGGAAGAGGTGGACCGAATCCGTGATAAGCTCAATGCACAGGATGGAGAAATAAGGGGTTTGAAGGAACGCGGAGTTCGTCTTCCGGCCATGGCGTTGCCAACCAAGTTTACTGGAGAAGCTTCTAAGGTTCATGTCTTCCGTCGCCAATGTCAAGCTTATCTGGAGGCCCGTGCTGCCGAGTTTCCCCAAGAAGACATCAAAGTGGCATGGGTTTACAGTCTTCTAGACGGGCCAGCGGCCAGCTGGGCGACGGCACTGTTCGACCAAGCCTCTCCACACCTAAGATCAGCGCAACACTTCTTGGACCACCTCAAGGAGACTTGGGGAATCGAGGACAATTTGGAGGCAGCCGGTCACAAACTCCGTCGCCTTTTCCAAGGAGACAGACCTATGTCTCAGTATATAGCCGAGTTCCGAGTGCTGGCCCACAACACCGGCTGGAACGATGTAGCCCTCAGGGGACAATTCCGGGAGGGTCTCAACATTGAAATGCTGGAAGAAATCTCCAAGGTGGATCCTCCCCAGACCCTCGAGGCACTCATTGATCAATGTTTACGGGCTGAAGTCATGATTGCCAACAGAAAACAGTGGGTTCGAGGCCAGGGCAGTAGAGCCGGGGCAAAACCCCCCGCTCCCGCCAGCGTTCAGCCACGTCCGGTGTGGAGACCCCCACCGCCAACCCCATACCCCAGAGGAGGCGAGGAGGTGCCGATGCAGTTGGGCAATGTGCGTCCCAGACTAGATGCCGCCGAGAAGGCCCGTCGTCAACGCTTAAACCTCTGCTGGTACTGCGGGAACGGGGGCCACTTCGCCAGAGAGTGCCCAGCCAAAGGGAAGCCTGCCGCCCGTCTTGCGGCGGCGTCCTCCACGGAGACGAAGGCGTCTGAGCCGACTGGCACACAGCCGGCGGGGGAAGCCAACGACCGGGTGTAGAGAGGCTCGCCAACCCGGTCAAAAAATCCATCCAAGAGCCGCCAACCGGGGTCCTGTTCCTTCTCGTGGTCACATTATGGTCAGCAAAAAGGGGACCCGTCATGATCCACGCCATGATAGACTCTGGAGCTACCAACAATTTCATCGATAGAGAGTATGCCGACTCTCTGGGATTACAATATCATGATTTCAAGAATGCCCGTGTGGTGCAAGCCATAGACGGCCGTCCCCTCAAGACGGGCCCCGTAAGTCAGTGGTCGGAACCCACCAGGATGTGGATAAGGGAACATATGGAAGAGATTTCCTTCTTTGTTACCGAGGTCCCCCATTTCCCTGTGATTTTGGGAATTCCATGGCTGACTCTCCACGACCCTAACATTTCCTGGTCCAACAGAGAACTGCAGTTTGCTTCACCGTACTGCCAAAACCATTGCCTCGTAGCCAAGGTATGCCATGCCACAGACACCGAGCCCATCATCACCTTGCCAAAGAAGTACTCCGAGTATTGGGATGTATTCAATGAGAAAGAAGCCGAAAAATTACCCCCACATAGACCTTATGACTGTGCCATTGACTTGGTGGAGGGGGCCCCGATCCCGCGAGGGCATCTCTACTCCCTGACTGAACCAGAGCAAGAAGCTCTCAGGGAATTCCTAGAGACAAACCTTCGCAAGGGATTCATCAGACCCTCTCAATCCCCAGCCGCCTCCCCAGTGATGTTTGTGAAGAAGAAGTCAGGGGAACTACGCTTGGTGGTGGACTACAGAGCATTGAACAATATCACCAAGCGGAACAGCTATCCCCTGCCCTTAATCTCGGATCTACTGGATCGGCTTCGAGGAGCCAAGGTTTACACCAAGCTGGATCTTCGGGGGGCTTACAACTTAGTTCGCATCAGGGAAGGGGACGAGTGGAAGACCGCCTTCCAGACCAAATTCGGATTATTTGAGTCCCGAGTTATGAATTTCGGTTTATGCGGAGCCCCCGCAACGTTCCAGCATTTTGTCAATGACATTTTTCAGGACTATCTAGACAGGTTCTTGATAATCTACCTGGACGATTTTTTGGTGTTTTCCAGATCACAATCAGAACATGAGAACCACGTCAAAATGGTGTTACAACGATTGCGGGATCATGGACTTTATGCCAAGCTGGAAAAATGCGCTTTTGATCTACAAGAGGTAGATTTCCTTGGTTACCGCATCTCGCCTCTAGGGCTTTCCATGGATCCAGCCAAAGTTTCAGCAGTATTGGAATGGCGGGCGCCAACTAACAAGAAAGAGGTGCAGCGTTTCTTGGGGTTCGCGAACTACTACCGCAAGTTCATTCCAGATTTTGCCCGCTGGTCCGACCCCATCACTAGCTGCATCCGTGGAAAGCAGCCTTTCCGCTGGACTGATCAAGCAGAGAAAGGGTTCCAGCAACTAAAGAAACTATTCACCTCCCAGCCAATTCTACAGCACCCAAATCCTGGAACCCCTTTTGTGGTGCAAGCGGACGCCTCTGATGTGGCAATTGGGGCTGTACTCTTACAACCGGTGGGAGATCACCTCCACCCCTGTGCCTTTTATTCTCGTCAACTAACCACACCAGAGAGGAATTACACCATTTGGGAAAAAGAACTACTGGCCATAAAGGCAGCCTTTGAAACTTGGAGACATTGGCTAGAAGGGGCCAAATTTCCCATTGAAGTCCACACTGATCATCGTAATCTAGAACATCTAAGAACTGCCCGCAAACTAAATCAGAGGCAGCAACGTTGGGCTTTATTCTTTGAACGTTTCAACTTTCAGATCCATTATGTGACCCCAGCCCAAACCAAGCAAGCAGACGCCCTGTCACGTAAACCGGAATACGCTGCAGGACGCAAGGAGACCCTTGAATCCCAACTGCTACAACCTGAGAACTTTGCCACGCTCACGGTGGGGAACACCAAATCCATTCCCATTGGTTCAACTTCCCCTACTCCAGGACCCATCTGTGCTCAAGAAATCAGGGCTAGTCAGCAAGCAGATGCCTGGGCGCAGGACCAACTTCGCCAAGGTCTGCATTTCCCCTTTTCGCTTAAAGATGGGCTGCTCTGCTATAGAAATCATGTTTATATCCCACCCGGACCGGGCAGGGAAAAAGCGCTTCGTCTGTGTCATGACTGCAAACCAGCAGGACACTTCGGACTATTTAAAACTATGCATTTGATCCTAAGGGATTTTTGGTGGCCCAAGATCCGCAAGGATGTGGAAAAATATGTCAACACCTGCCCAGTATGCCAGCGCTCCAAGATACGAAGGGAGAAGCCCTCAGGACTTTTACACCCCCTTCCTACCCCATCTCGCCCATGGGAAATAATTTCCGCGGATTTCATCACTGACCTACCACCTTCCTGTGGATTCACCACGATCTTAGTGGTGGTGGACCTATTCACCAAGTTAGCCCATTTCATTCCCTGCGAAGGCCTCCCCACGGCCAAGGAAACTGCGGATCTATTTCTTCAACATGTTTTCAGACTACATGGATTGCCCAAGAGTTTAGTCACAGACCGTGGATCTCAATTCACCTCTCGTTTTTGGAAGGCACTACAAAAACTATTGGGCATAGACTCTCGCTTATCTTCAGCTCATCATCCCCAAACAGATGGGCAAACGGAGCGCACCAATGCCACTTTGGAGCAGTATCTTCGCTGTTATGTAAACTATCAACAGGACAATTGGGCTTCTCTGTTACCACTGTCTGAGTTTGCCTACAACAATGGAGTTCAAGCTTCTACAAAAGAAACGCCGTTCTTTGCAAACTACGGCTTCCATCCACGTTTCTTCCCCCCTGTCATTGAAACTTCAGAGGTTCCCGCAGCAGAGGATTGGCTGCAGGAACTCACAGCGGTGCAACAACTTTTGCTCCAGCAACTGGACCAAGCCAAGGAGGACTATAAACGCCACGCTGACAAACATCGCCAGCCGGGCCCCGAAATCAAGGTAGGAGATCGGGTTTTCCTGTCCACTCGCTTTCTGCCCTCCCACCGCCCTTGCCGGAAGTTAGATGCCCGTTTCATTGGTCCCTATCCAGTGGTGGCGCAATTAAACCCCGTGACTTTCAAACTCCAACTTCCGCGTTCAATGCGCATTCACCCCGTGTTTCACCGTTCCCTGCTCCTTCCGGCGGATGGTGTGCGACCTGATACAGACCAACCGGCCCCCCCTCCTGTTTTGATGAATGGGGAGGAGGAGTTCGAGGTTGAGGACATTTTGGATTCTCGCTTTCACCGCCGCCGCCTACAATATCTCATTGACTGGGTGGGTTTTGGCCCTGAGGAACGCTCTTGGGAAGACGCCTCCACAGTCCATGCTCCTGATCTAACCCGTCGCTTTCATCAGACCTATCCCACCAAACCACGACCTCGCGCCTCGGGGAGAGGGCCCCAGTTTGGGAGGGGCCTTGAGGAGGGGGATAGTATGATGACCCATGGGCCTTGTAGTCCTGCTCAGGACATTGTAATTCCTGATGAAGATGAAAACTTGGGTTTTTTACCTTCCCAGTCTGAACTGGATTCCTCTCAGCCAGATCTTTCCCAGGCAGATCTGGGAACCTTGCACCTGCAAGAAAGTTGTC
This sequence comes from Anolis carolinensis, assembly GCF_035594765.1. NCBI lineage: Eukaryota > Metazoa > Chordata > Lepidosauria > Squamata > Anolidae > Anolis > Anolis carolinensis. Next base: position 248,559,559 of record NC_085841.1, read on the forward strand.
TCCCAGAAGTATGTCAAACAAGCCCAGAGCCTACTTCTCCCGTGTTCTTGCGCCGGGAGTTTTGTAAACAACAGAGAAGTTTGGATTCAGCTTCGCGCAGGAGTGCGAGGATTGCAGCTAAGAATGTGGCCAATTAAGACTGCTTCTCGTGAGAATCTTTGGGGAGTCTCACATCTGGTCTCAGAGTTAGCTTTCGGTTCTGATTCCCAGAGAACTGCTTCGGCGGGAAAGCTAGTCTCTATTTAGGTGTTTTACCCGCGTAGTAACTTCGCGGAGTCAATTCGTCAGCCTACGGAGCGAGTTGTGTCTGGACAGCGCGCTCCGGTTCAAGCCTCGCTCCTGCTCAAGCCTTGCCTTGCTATCCAGCCTTCGCCCTGCTTCCCAGCCTTTGTTTATCTACGGACTTTGCCTTGTTTCCCAGGATCAATCCTTGCCTTGTTCCACGGATTTATCAAGTTATTCCACGGACCTTGTTCTTGTTCTTAGTTACCTTGTTCCACGTTCAAGCCTTGTTTTAAGTATCAAGTTATTTCCTAGCCTCGCTCAAGTTTCATGGACTAAAGGACCTTGTCATCTCCCCTCACTTTGCTTGGCAAAGTGAGTGTTTCGGTTATTGGATTACAACTTTGGACCTTAATATTTCTTATTGGACATTGCTTTTTTGGACTAATTCTGACCTTTCCTGAAAGGTCTAATTCTGAACTATTTTCTACACTTGTTTTTATTAACTTTATATATTCCTTCAATAAAGATATTAGATAGATTCTGGCCTCTGTGTATGGTTATTGGTGCTCTGCAGCCTGGGTCGTGACAGGAGTGTGCATACAGTTGTAGTCCCACCAACTGTTTTAGTGTGGAATTAGATGCAGAGAAATGAATCCAACTCTCCTTTTCTCAAATGGTGGGATTACAGCACCAGTTTAGATACTGGATGATGCTGAAAAATTGTACAAACTATTATCTTTCACCAGATATTTGTGCTTACACCTCAAGTATGGACAGAGAAAATGTGTCACGTGGAAGGTGAATCACACTGCAGGTAGCTGAATGCTAATCCACAATATTGTTGAAAGAACAGAGTGTACTATGACATATATTTACCAGATAAAGAGGGAATAATATGACTGAACTGCACGAAAAGGTGTTGGGAACTTACTAAACACCTTTGAACACAATACATTATCATTAACCAATAACAATTCACCCAGATCTTCTTATAGTCAAGTGGCTAACCACAAGGTCAAACTGACTCAAATTCCTTATAACTCATGTTTACTACTTTCTGTGTGACCATCTGATTTCTAGTACAAGATTCTACTAAGGCCCTTAATCAGCATGCACTAACCCCTAGGGGAAGTAGGACTCAGTATCTGAGTATGGGATATTTCTTAGTGTAGAACAAGTTCTGACTTGGCTTTTATTGCAGTGCTTCCAGCAGAAAGAATGAAGGAAGAGAGAGCAATACTCTTGAAATATCAGTGTGATGGCTCAAGAGGTAGAACTTCTAGATCAGTGCAATGGAAATGTGATTCCTCTACAGATAAAAGCAGAATGCAAAAATCTGCTCCCCCCGCTACTTCCCCGAGTCTGTTGGTTTGAAAGCACTCCACTGAGCCAAAAGGTAAATAACATTGTGACACCCCAGACAAGTTGGATTAACAGGTAGCTTGTTACCTGGGAGAGTAAGAGCGCCTGAAAGTCTTGTGAGAAGGAGCAGCGGGGATGGAGTTAGGCTGAAAAAGGGGAGGAGGGTGCTTCGAAAGCCCATCTGCACTCCAACCCCATAAACGACTGCAGTGATCACAAGAAGAAAGTAGAGAAAAGAAGAAGGAAAACAGAAAAGGGGAGAAAAGAAAACTATAATCTGAGTGGCTGAGTCTTTTCATGCTTTCTCAGCGAGAGAGAAACTTAACAGAAACAAGTCAGACTGGAATACTCCATTTATTTGCTTTACATAAATATATTGCCATCTAATATCAAAAGATTTCTTTTAGGAATTTTAGGACAGTTGTTTCTATTTCCATATTTTACAATGAAAATGAAAGGTGCATTTTCATATCCTGCAATTAAAATCAGTAACAATTGCTCACTGATGTTCTTTTGGTAGTGATTTCGACTAATTTAGGCTAGCAAATGTCTTGGTAAATATGATTTTGGAAGAAATTCATCTTATGAACAAAATGTAGCATCTAAGAGAACTTCACAGCTAGCAAATGCTGGTGTCCAACAGATTCTATGTACAGTGTTCCCTCACTTGTCACTGGGGTAACGTTCCAGGACCACCCGCAAAAAGTGAAAATCCACGAAGTAGGGACACTATATTTGTGTTGTTTGCAAGTAGTGCTTGCGAACACTATATTTGTGTTGTTTGTAAGATTTCTAACTGGAGCCGGCTATAGGGAGCACACAATGCCCCTATTAAAGCAGCTCCATTGGCTGCCGATAAACGGAGGGCCTAATCCAAGGTGCAGGTTTTGACCTATAAAGGCCTATACGGCTCGGGCCCTACCTATCTCCATGATCGCATCTCCTCCTATGAGCCAGTGCGGACCTTGAGATCATCCGGGGAGGCTCTCCTCGCGCTCCCACCACCGTCCCAAGTGCAGCTGGTGGGGACAAGGGAACGAGCCTTCTCGGCAGTGGCCCCCCGGCTCTGGAATGCACTGCCAAAAGAGATCAGGCAATCCCCTACACTATCCAATCTCCATAAGGAACTGAAGACCTGGTGGTGTTGGCAGGTTTTTGAGTAATTACATTGGAATACCACCGATTTCTGGGCCTGAATATATTGCACAAGATTTATCTAGCCTAAAATGATACATTTTAATATATTGGGTTTATGGTTCCCGTCCCCTTGATCAGGTTGTGTAAGTGTTATTTATTGCTATATAATTGTATTGTTTTACTTTGCTTAATAATGTTTTATTATGTTACTATGTAATGCAGGGGTCCTCAAACTTTTTAAGCCAAGGGCCGGTCCACAATCCTTCAGACTGTTGAGGGGCCGGATTATCATTTGAAAATAAAATAAAAACAAATTCCGATGCATACTGCACATGTCTTATTTGTAGTGCAAAAACAACAACTACTACTACAACAATGAAAGAACAATACATTATTTAAAAATAAAAACAATTTTAACCAACATACATTTATCAGGATTTCAATGGGAAGTGTGGTCCTGCTTCTGGCCAATGAGATAGTCAAGTTAATTAGGGTTGTTGTTGTTGTTGCTGCGTGCCTTCAAGTCATTTCAGACTTTGGGCGAGCCTAAGTCTAAAATGTATTTATTTATTATTTATTTATTTACTACATTTATTTACTACATTTGTATCATACCCTTCTCACCCCAAAGGGGACTCAGAGTGGCTTACAAATTATATGTACATACAATATATTATATTATTAGCATAGCACAATATTAGCATTATATATTACTATACTGAACTATACCACTATACTGTAATATTATTAGTAATATTATATGTAATATAGAATACATAATTAATATTATTATGTGGTATTAGTGTTATATTATATTACATTATAATATTATCAAAATTATATGTATATACAATATATTATATTATAAAACTGAGGGCGGGGGCCAGGTAAATGACCTCGGAGGGCCGCATCCGGCCCCCGGGCCTTAGTTTGGGGATCCCTGATGTAATGTATGTGTTGTTTTTATGATTGGAAACCGCCCTGAGTCCCATCCGGGAGACAGGGCAGTATATAAATAAAGTTTTATTATTATTATTATTATAGCCTCTCTGTCCCCTCCTCGCCTCTGAAGCACGCGCATGCGTGCTCCCACCACTGCCGCTGCCTTGTGAGGCGAAAACAAAGCTGCTTCAGCCTCCTTTTCTCTCCCTTCCTTAGACTTCTCCTTAGGAAGGAAGTAGAAAGAGGCATTTATAAGGGATCTACAATATTATTTTATGTTTTATACTATTATTCTAGTATTTATTAAAAACCCATGAAACAGCGAGGGAACGAAAAGTGAACCACGAAGTAGCGAGGGAACACTGTACACACTTCAAATAAAACTTGCTGTATCTCCAACAACTCTTATTAGCATTATTGGTTCTTTTACAACATACTCAATGAAAACCATAAATCTTTAGGGTCAATGGTTACACTGAAGTCTTATTGGTCTTCTAATCCACCCTCAGTGCTTAATTGTTTACATATACTTCATCCATTAACAAGCCTACTGGCAGCCTCTACAAAAAAAAAAAAAAAGGTTGGACGTAACTAGACCATAAAGATATGGGAAGCCCAAGGTCACGCTGCAAAATGGCAGAAAAAAACAAAGTGACCATTCCTTTTACTAATAATGACTCTAATTTGGTTCTATCATTCAGAGCTATTGCTCTTGAGAATTCACAAAAATAGCAAAATTCTACTGTCCAGTTTCATTTTAACCAATACAGCTGGCTACAAAAGGCTGAATTCCTTCATGCTTTAGTTCCTTATACATCCTTAGCACCTGTAAAGCTTCACAAAGGCTAAAGCCCATGTTTATTTTGATCGTAAATCTGACTGAAAGGCAGAAAAATATTGTTCTATGGCTTATAGTTCATTCTTTCTTTTTTACTTCCTACTAGTTTTCCCTGTCATCTTTCTACTCAAAATGTCAAAAATGATAATGCTGGGAAATCAGGAACACCCCAGGGTCTCAAACATTTGTCTCCGTATTATTCCTTATTTAAATTGTTTAGTTCTTCTCTTCTCATCCATTTTCAACATTAGGTTGCCATGCTAGTTTCTTGCTGCTGTCAGCTGTAAATCAAGGTTAATTCGAAAGATGTATCTAAATATAGAGAGATTTACACTAAACATGTTAGCCCAGTCTAGAAGGCTTAATCTGGTAATGCTTCCTGTAATGCATCATCTTGTGGAAAAGCTGTGGAGAGAACTTCCCATCACTGCTAAAGCAACCAAAACAGAATAGGTGTTTGGGTTATAGAACTGGAATTATTTCATTGATTGCAGGAGTTTTCAGTCTTTCACTGTTTCTATTGAGTTTTAAGTAAGTTATATAGGCAAAGATCACACTGGTGTACAAATAAATGAAAAATGCTGCAAGACTGGAAATGGAAAGTCAGAAATAAATCTGTCATATGCCTTAGCAATGTCTTTGTGAGCAGCACTCTCAGAAAGGTCACTCAAGAAAAGAGTAAGAAAAAGTAGTTATATTTGCAAAATATGGCTTCACCCAAACAGGAAACTGAAGGATAAAAGAGAAACTATGAATTCCATTCTCACCTACATGTGAGGTGGTCATCCCAAAACATGCAAACCCATTTTTAAAGAGTTTCTGTATAGATGGGCATTAACATGACCAACTCACTGATTCTACTAAGTTACAATCTTACACGTTTGCAACTTTATAATCCAAATGCACACCTTTCAGGCAACTTTCTGACAATTCAATTTAAGCAATATCATTTGTTAGAGTATTCCCAAGAAATTTCAGTTTAAAAGTCCCAAAGTAGTTCAGATACAGTGAAAGACATTTGTTTCATTATTTCATTCCATTCATTCATCTGTTTCCAAAGTTCTGTTTCTAATCTAGTGATTCAGGATTGGAGGAAATAAAAATGATTAAAAAACAAACAAATCACAGAGAGGGAAAGCCAGAACAAAGCAAACCATAAAACAGCTAATGAAGAGATAATACATAAAATATATTTAACATCATTAGCCTGCAGCTCTTTATATGAGCAACATCTAGATGTGTGTAACCTTACCCAACATTGTTAATTAAGGACTAACTACACTTAGTACTCCACTAAATAGGAATTTAGGATTATTAGATCAACAAGAGCATTTCAAATCTTAGGATTTTTGAAATTTCTTAACATAAGGTAATGTTTATTATGCATTTTTCCACTTTATAATTTATTTGAATTATGAATAAATTATGTATACATAAACTAGGAATATTTATTTTGCTTTCCTCACATCTGTAATGCAAAAGTAATACAATCCGCAGAGCTCATAATAAACATTCTGTTTAAACCCAACATAAACACCCTATACTGAAAGATACTGAAAGACATATTCAGGCTGCAACCCTATATGCACGCATCGAAGAGGAAGCTTCAATGACACTATGCCTAGATAAACATATATAGGATGATGTTGTATTGTAAGGGTGGAGAAGATGTAGTTAGCAAACCACATACAGCTTCTCCTGAGGTTGTCTTTTAAGCCTCAAGGAACTGTCGCTTCTGATTTTTTTTAAAAAAAAATTAGGCCCAAATCTCATTTTACTACCAGGTGATAAGGGCGAGAGAGGGGAAACATTTTCGAATGTTTATGATCCACATGTGTTGATTAAGGCCTAATACATGCCTTAAAACTAAAGCTGTATGTAAAACTCTAAACCAACAAACAAGTCTTTGTTAGGAATGTACAGCACAGGGGTAAGCTGCTTTGAGTCTCCTTGTGGAGAGAAAAAGTAGGGTATAAATAAATAAAATAATAACAATAATAATGTCATCAACATTCCATGAGTGCTCCAAGAAAAAAAAAGTCCTAAGTGATCCAAACAGGACAGTCAAAAACATTGCATAATAAGATCAACAATATCTTCAACACAACAAAGACTTCTTCAATATGTATTGCTCAAAACTTGGGTATTTACACTGTTATGAGCATGAGCCAAAGTACATAAAGTGTTTGAAAATCACCAGTCCAACTAAATATACCTGTGTGACAAACATCACACTGGTATATTTGGTATATGGTACAAATTTGATATCAACCTTGATAACTTCAAGATGACATGTGACTTCCCACTCCAATGTGTTTTGTTTTCATTGTTCCTAAAGAGGGATTCAATGACTAAAAACTGTTATTTTCTGAACATACAAAACTGACTGATATTGGTCTGTCCAGCTCCGTACAATCTGAAGAGTAGAAGTTACTATTAAGGTCATATACAAGTCTTTCCAAGCAATATTAAATCAAAGGCATGTACTCCCAACAGTAAATTGTAGCACCTCCTCAAACTAAACTCAAACAATATCCAATTCATCCTTAGATTCCATTAAATTCTGGCTTAGACGAAATACAAACACAGTCTCTGGATCAACACACCAATAAATAGCACCAAAAAGTAAACAAATAAATAATAAATCCTATTTCTTGAGATCCCCTTGGTTATTTGGATCATGCTTAAAATAGCCTAATAAACCAAGCAATAATGCAAAAAACAAACAAACCAATAAATCAAAAATAAATTCAAAAATATGCATGGAAAACTAGAAGAATGTATAAATGCTTTGCTTTTATGTCAGCTCATGAAACACGTTTAAGTGTTTACATATATACACCTGCAATTCAACGATATACATGCTATCCTGTTTTTTTAGACATGGGCTTAAAAACAGAGATCTAGTATTTTGTGCCACCAACAAGGACAGCTTAGCATTATACTGTAGTATAGATGAGCTTTATTTTCTGTTCAACTTTCACATCTAAGGAAATGTATAAGATACTAATACATTCTAAACAAACATATTTTATGGCAATCTTTTAATTAAACTACATTACCTTGGAGATAGTCCTCCATGAGAACAGTTGGTAGGTGAAGTTAAGGGGCTGGTTCTGCTGCTGGGATGACGTGAAGGAGTTCGGCCAACGGTATTGCTAGGGGAACCCTATTAGATAGTCAAGCAAGAGAAGAGAAGGGAACAAATGACGTTTCACAGGAAGAAGAGAGAAAAATAAAAAGTATGGAAGAAAAGTTTCCATATATCATTTACACCTTTTACATTGTATGACTTACTCCAAGTCCATTTTTATTAAGAATGTGTCTGTGAAGCATCTCAGTTACAGCTTAAATATCAATGGCTTAAAGAAATTGCCAGTTTTTTAAATAAACATAGGTAAGATCTTGGTGTATGTGAAGAGTTTAGAAACAACAGAAATGGCAATCCAAGAACAAAAACTAGCTTATCCTCCAAGCCAGTTGCTCACTTGCTTCTTTTCTCCAATTCCAGCCCTCTCATTTCTCCCAACCTTTGCCATTTAAATTCACCTTATCCTATTCCACCAAGGGTAGTAGAAACAACTGCAAAGGGGCAGGGGGTGCTCTCCCTTCCTCCTCTGTGGAATACTAGTTGCATGCTAGAAGGAAAGGCTGTCACTAACCCCCTTTTCACAAGACTTTGTCTTAGAAGACTGACATGCAACACACCAGGCTGTGGAGGCAGAGGGATGACAGATAATGAGATCTTTTTCCTTGTCCTTGAAGCTAGACTAATGTGCTGCCATTACTCCTGGTCTGGGCTTAAATGGAAAAAGAGTATTTCATTGATAAGAATTTAAGTAATCTTGCAATTCTTCTTTGGCTTGGATTTCACCTTGAACAAAATAGGACTTTGACTTCTAATGCTCAGCCAAAAACTGACACTTGCACCTATTTATAATAGTGGCAACTGAACTGCTAAAAAGCAATCTTGGTGCTACCCAATAAAGCTGCATATTTTAGAACAGATGTGACTGCACACATCAGTAACTAGTACAGCAATTTATGATCACAGGTTTTTGTTTTGAAGGAAAAGCTGCTGATAGTCTCACCACGCTAGTGTTACTGGAGTTCTTGAGGTGGTTGTGTAGTAGCCGGGTAGCACCATCCTGGAATGTTTTTGGCAAGGCACCAAGTAACATAGTAAACTCAGGAGTATTCAGTTCAAACAGAGAAATTAGGACTATTTGTGCAGCCTAGGAAGAAAAAGACAAACAGCCAGTCAGCAACAGGGCTATTTTTTAACATCCAGTTAAGTATTATTGGGGAAGTGTCTTACCAAGTACCAAGAAGAACTCAGAATGCAATACAGAGCCATTAATAGTGTTTGCCACAGGATTCAATTGGATTTGAAGAGTATTGTACATTCCAAATATTTAACGATAAAACACCTCTGGAATCAGTCCATTGGATATATTGCAAGTATTGCAGTCAAAAATCAATGAAATGCTTAGTGTCCCTGCTATATATTGCATTATATTATATAAGAAAATAAGAAAGTTCATCTATCTATCTACTTCCCATAAAGGTCCGGTATTATAGAGAAATCTTGCCACAATTACAAGAATTTATTAAAAAAATGTGTAGCAGCTTTATAAAATACAATGGATTATTCCTTAGAAATTGTCTGTTCATTGTTGCACCCCTTCAAAAAAACTCTTTGGTAAGCCCCTTTCAGGCCTTTAACCAGCTGAACTGCAGACCTGCATCCTACAGTTCACAATTCAATGGAATTGCATTTGTCATGCACTTTACTGCTCAAGTCCAAATATATCATCTTTCTTAAATAATAATCCCTGGTTTTACAGATTCCAATACATGTTGTGCAGTCTAAGAGTGCATATTCAGAAGACAGTCCCACAAAGTGAAAGAAGACTTCCTCCTTAGTCTGATCTCACAGGACTGCAATCATAAATATTTCCCTTATTTTGATATTTTAACCACTAGTCATCCTTAAGTAGACTTTCAGGTGTGCAAAACATCTCCAAGCATTGATGAATTTAGCAAACGTGGTCTAGATGGTACTCTTGTAGGCAGACAGTGGATTTTTCTCTGGGAAAAGTAACCCATAGCTAACATCACCATTAAAGTGCCATCTCTTTTCTTGTTTACATATACCAATGAAGTCAAATTTTCAGCAACTGGATATGGGGAAACTGTCAAGACTCAGTGTTTGAACTATGACCTTTTCCTCTTCAAGGAAGCAGAGCTTGTTTCTCTTGGATGCAAAATCCTAACTGGTCCCTCTTTCCTCTAAGCAGAACATCTTCCAGCTGTGTAGGGAATATTCAAGACAAGATACTCCTGTCCATCTTATTCTGCATAACTGTAGAACATTAATCAAAGTGCACATTCTCTGAACTGAAAATATTATCACAAGTCAAAGATCCAAGAAAAGAACAGTGGTGAGTAAAATAAAACCAGGGAATCATGCCAAACTAAATGGAGCACTTAGAAAAATCATGCACACCCTTGCGTTCTAACTTTAGTTCAGTTAAGAAAACCTACATGCACATCAGTGGTACAAACAGGGGAAAACAACAGCCAAATTCAAAACATCCAGCACCACTTCTCAAGTGCCCAGTTGGTTTGATTCAAAATCGGGCCATTTGGTTCAAGGTGTGAACCCTCCATTCTTTGACTCTCTTTCGCCTCTCTTAGACTGCAATAGCTTCTATTGCTTCCTAATTCACATTCATTTTCCCTGGGAATATTATATCTCTCTAAAACTAACATTCCTTAGGGAGATGATTTGAGTGCACATGTCATTTTTCAAGACCAGAAAAGAAGGGCATAAACACTTGGGAACAACCTGGGTTATTTGTCTGTACCGTATGGACAAAATTCCCTCTGCCCTTTGTCTTCCAGAGAAGTTGTGCTGAGCTAACTTGAATGCAGATGAACCACATCCCACTTCTGGAATGGGATTTTTCAGTCATTTTATTAATTCATCTGGTATTGCAACTTACTTGCAGACTCTCTCTTTGGACTGTAGTAGTCTCACTTAACCTAATTCAAATGCTAGAGCAAAAGGAGATTCATACACTCACACATGCACACACAGAGTCACCACTGTATTTTCTATCAAGCCTTCCCAGTTCACTCCTTTCCTTAGATCTATACTAGATTAGAACTCTAGACTGCAAGCAGAGCAATGTCTTATGATTAGTGCACACTATTTTTAGTCTACCTGTTTACATTTCTCTTCCAGGTTTCCTTCACCAGGACCTGACGAAGCTGTTGTTGGTCTAGCGGGCATATCCTCACCTACCCAACTATGCATGGTCTGAGTTCAACAAATAGGAAAGGGAACATTGTTTAGCAGAAGCAAGCAGACAATTTGTAATGACCAATATAAAAGAGCAAGTATATGTTGTTGCCAGAGCTGTATTTTCAAAGCAGGTGGTAATTCTTCACTTTGAAAACAATGACACAAAATTGTCACTCTGATTATGCCTGGGATCTCAGCGACTCTTGAGTGCCATTCAATATTATTCAAATTATGCAATTACAGCAGAGTCTCACTTATCCAACACTCACTTATCCAACGTTCTGGATTATCCAATGCATTTTTGTAGTCAATGTTTTCAATATATCGTGATATTTTGGCGCTAAATTCGTAAATACAGTAATTACTACATAGCATTAATGTGTAATGAACTACTTTTTCTGTCAAATTTGTTGTATAACATGATGTTTTGGTGCTTAATTTGTAAAATCATAACCTATTTTGATGTTTAATAGGCTTTTTCTTAATCTCTCCTTATTATCCAACATATTCGCTTATCCAACGTTCTGCTGGCCCGTTTATGTTGGATAAGTGAGACTCTACTGTACCAGTAGGCCACTCAATAGTACTCTCAGATTTTATATTTTTCTCCATGAATACCCACTGATGAACACTATTTGACTTTTTATTATTGGGAAAAGAAAAAAACATTATTTTTAGTGTCCCTCAAGTCACTTTACTCAGAAATTTTCTGAATTGAGCAAAAGTCACATTAATATAAATTGTTTCCATATGTCTAATTGTACAATTCTAAAAATCAAAAATAAGTTTATATTCTCAGAGGTCCTATGATTTTCAAGTGAGGCCTACTCCCAGGTCAATATGCACAAGACTGTAGCCTGAAGCAGCAAGGCAACAGCAAAAGCAAAGCAACCAATCTCAATGTTGATTGGATAGGTTTAGTGCAATAGTGTTAACAGACTGGATTGCCATTCTAAAACATCTTCACCCACAAATGAATTTTCAAGGAATATCTGAATCTTTTGCAGATCCACCTAGGCTTCACATTTAGAATACTATGCACTATTTATTGATTTATTATTTAATAATAATTCATCACTGTTATAAGTTAAATATGGGTTAAGCAACTCTGTTTTTGGTAATTAAATTATAGTTCCACCTAATGCATTTTTGGCTAATGGGCATTATAACGTATTGTAGTCATTTGTTCCACAAGAACAGTTGAGGAATTTCCATATGAGAGAAGGAGAAACATGGAAAGAGTCTGTGACCCCACATCATAATTGTCTAATCAGAAAACCTGAATGTTTGAGTCTTTATTGAATCCAATAATCTGCCAAATCAAGTTGGCTTTTTCAATGAGCTTCCTACAGCAATCCTCAAGATTACTTTCCTTGAAAGTAGTGTCGTCTCCTCCTCTGCATATTCATGAAAACCTATCTGATTCACACTGAATCAGCCATTTTGTTGCTTAGTTCTATGGTTTGATGAGATCCTTATGGAACTCTTTATTACCTGGTTTAACTTAATACGGCACAAAAAGCACACATTGCTAACTTTATTGATGGCAGAAGATCATTCATAAATCATACTACAATAGACACAGTAGGGATGGCTGAGAAATTCCTTCTCATTGGCTCCCTCTTGCTAGTTTCCACATTCTTGGTAGTCTGTGTCTTTTCCAGCACTTACAGATTGATTTTCTCTCCATATCTGAACTTTGCTTTCAACATTTGCCAAGATGGTATTACTCTTACTTTGTGAATAGCAAGGGACAGCAAAGCTGAGATCTCTTTAGAGCTGACTGATCTGAATTTTAAAGTGTCATTTGTGACACATTTCAATAGCAAGTATGTTGTACATGCAGGATGCACACTCTGGACACTGCTCTACTGAACGACTCTATCTGTACAGAAAGCAAAGAAAGCCTTGAGTTCTGCTGCATAAATGGCAAAGGACGAAGGAAGAGAAAACACAGAATACCATTTTTCAGAGTAAAACCAACATTGCAATAATACAAATTACATGTTTACAGAAAGGTATTAGCTCCTTGAAAGTAATTTCAAACCATTTCTTGTGTGGTTTTATGATACTAATATTATTTCTCTATGAACTTGTTGAACAAGTTTAGCTTTTCAAAATAAACTAACAAGTTGTGTACTGAACAGCTAAGATGAAGAGGAGAAACTGAGGTTGTCTTTTGAGGGCACCACTGTTAGAGACAGAAAAGGGATGAAAATGGACCTGGTATTCTTGATACTCTCTCTTGGGAAGTTCACTTAACTAGTTATATTTTGGAGACCAGATATTTTTCTTTTATTCCCTCAGTTCTTGGACATATTGTACTTTTGTGAAGGTCTCTTCCAACTGCTAGGTCTGTCTTCATGCTGCTCTGATTCCTAATATTGCTTGTTCTGTTTAAAATTAATATGCTGTAAAACACCCTGGAATTAGAACACTTTCAAACAAATCAAACAAACCAGAAGCATGAATTCCTGTATTACTGAACCATGTATCCAAATGATACTGTTTTCTGAATAAAGCACTAATTTAGCCATCTATTAGTTGGCAAAGCACAAAGATGTTAATGCCTCACTGATGCCCAACCAGTTATGCTTCGAAGACAAAATACAAATTTATCTGATGTGATAAATTCAGATACGGGCTTTCAACAATTCTAGGGTAGCGTTGGCTATTTCTTTCTGCCAGGAGAAGCATTCACCTGAATAGACTTCTCTTAAATGTTGCTTCAGTCCAAATAAAACAGGGAATGCAGTCCTGTGATTTTGAAGGCTATTCGTGAATTTCAGCTAAAAAAGGGGGAAGGCAGCTTTTTTGGCAATTGTCTTTTCTCTTTCAGAAAGTTCCTTTCAATGTTATTTGCAGGTAGAGGGGTAAATCCATGAAAAGTGTCTTTTCAGTGATCTGCTAACAACAATATTCTGATGGGTAACTAGATTTCACAAAAGCAAATTATGGCTTCATGTCAGTATATTTCTCTGTGTTCTATTTCACAATTATTGTAATTGTTTAAACTAAACCTCCACCATCATTTCTTCACATCATTTTCACTCACCTTTCTCACATCTGAGCTCTTTGGTTCTGTTGTCCAGGTAATAATCCTGGAAACTGCAAGTTTTGCTTCACTGGAGTTTACAAAATCCGTAGGGTCCATCTGTCTGGCCAATGATTCAATGTACTTCAGGATTGCTACTTTGACCTACAGAGAGTAGAACACTTCTATAAATAAAAAATATGATCCCAATCCATAAAGCTCAAAATTCTTTTCTGCTCACACCTTAGGTATCATTTATGAACTACAAAAAACTAGATTTTCTGAAAGCCTTTAAAATATATCCACTGAATAACATAACAACATTCCCAACTTTTTTGTTGTCAAATATTAGGATCACTTTGCTCTTAAAGGTAAACACTTTATAATGAAATACAAAGACATTACCTACCTTAAGGTTTGGTGTTTGAGTTTGATCTACAATAAATCTCATCAAAATATTAAATTGCTGATCAAAAGGAAAGGAATCCCTAGAATGGAAATAACAGAGAGGAAAGCATGACAACACATTCTATTACCCCCTGCAAGATATAGGCAGAAGCCAAAACACAGATTGACTGTTTAATCAACGTTACATTTTTGTGCTTGATTAAGAATATAGACACTGGCAGTTCCCAAGTTATGAACAAGATAGGTTCTGTAGGTTCGTTCTTAAGTTGAATTTGTTTGTAAATAACAACAGGTATATTTTTTCAATGTATATGAAAATAAAATATATGCTCTAGCTTTGGATAGCATTAGAAAGTGTTAACACCTGTGGTGTTTGTTTTGCTGTCTGTGCTCCCATTCAGAAGATTTCATCTCACATTTGACCCTGTAAAGATTGGATTTTGAAAACTGTGTCTTTGTGGAAACAAGGATTGGTGATAAAACTTCAGTTCCCAATGACAACTCTTTCAGGGGTGAATTTCCCTTCCTAGAGGTAGATTTCTTTCACTGCCTGTTGTCTCACCCCTGTTCTTAACTATAAGTTGTTTGTAAGTCAGATGTTTGTAACTTGGGAACTGCCTGTAGTTCAAAGATGATCCTTGATAAAGAAATTGGACTCCACCCATTTTTTTCTGTTTCATTCAGACTTCTTTCCTTGCAATATCTTGATTTAGAATGACAAAAAGTAAGATATGCAGCCGATGCAAGCCACAGCCTAGTAGTGGGAGAACAAAATACAACCAAACCCAAATACCTGCTCTTATATGCATAGAAGTAATGGGCTGTCCTTAGAGCACTGCTACAAATAATGCTCATGAAATTTTGCAAACCCTCTGCAAAAAGTGAAGAGACTGGACACATTAGTGCCTTATACACTGTTTAATCTAAGCATAAACCCCCAGTTAGTGACTGCTAAAAAACGGTTAATACAAAATCAAAGGCTTTGGCTAGATTACACCTCAAGCCTCTGCAGTGATTTCATATTCAGTCAGGACTCCATGATTTATTAACAAACAAAAAGTGGCCATTCCACATGTATAGCTGTGAGGAAGTAAGAAACTTGCATATCATGGTTTAATTTTTAATGAAATAAGCCAACAACAAAAACCATAACTAATTCTGGACTGTAGCGATTGTAATAAATCAAGCCCTGTATTTTTCCCCGAATGCATCTATATTATTGCATAAAAAGCAAGGGAGTAGACACACTTGCATCAAGTAGACTATTCCTCAAATGCTATGTACAGTTTAGAGCAGTCTTTTAAAAACAGGTAGTTTCCCAATGCACTGCACATAACACACCAAGGAATATCTCATGTTGACTATAGGTGAATTGTAGCACAGCATATCTGGGGAGTATATGTTGAGGAAAGATACTTAAACCACTATATCTTCTCTTTCTAAGAAGAGAAGAAATTGGCATGCAGGAAGATTCATAGGTATCCACTGTCATTTGCCAACACACTACCTTGTCACATCCAGAGCTTTCTGCACTTTTGCTTGCACTGATCCCAGCAAGTCAGCACCCATCTTCTTGAGTAACTGGGTCAAAAGGACAAAGAGCCAATCTTGCAAATCATCCTTGTGAATAATGATAAAATCTACCAGGGTTTCAAGAAACATACTAAAAACCTGTAAATGGTAAGGAGAGCAAGAAAACAACAATGGTGTAAGAACATTTTACTTTCAATAAAAAGACCAAAACTGTTTTAAGTGAGAAATGGCTAACACCAATGGGAGCACTGTAAAAACCCTTTAAGATATGCCATTTTAAACATACAAAAGTGAGATTGGGAGATGGGGTGAGGAGGAAGGAGAATACACTTACTCTCTGTTGTGAATTCCACCGCAAAACAGGGCATGCAACAAAACAAACCATTCATTAGTACACAGATATATAGAGAATCAAAGTAAACTACTGTAAGGCAGTTTTTTTTTCTAACATCCAGATTTCTCACAGAAAAAAATTGTCACAGAGCAGGCTAAGACCACAAAGACACCCACTGAAATAACCCATCTTATTTCACGATGAAATGCTCTGCTCCAGATATTATTCCACATTTACAGCACTTGCTTTCAAAACGTATCCAAATATTGTTCATAGTTTGTAAAGTCTAAAAGCTGTTTAGTATTGTGCTCAAATACTGTGTTCTTTAAAGAAGTGGAATTAATTATTTATACCATAATTTCAACTTCATGCACCTGATGTGGTGGGATGTAATCCACAAGCACATGCTATAATGAAAGTGTAAGTCTTTGAGATACCACATGAATATTTGTTGCATTTTCCCCCTCATTTGGTTGCTCAATCCCAGAAGTCAAATCTATCTCAATATATAACAAATCCACAAATGGATTGAGATAACTTTGGTTTTGAAAACTAGGTTGATCTACATAATGAAATGCTTAAGAATATATTTTCTTCACAAAATACAACATTTGTCTTAAAAGATATTCTTATGATGTTACCTTGCTGTGGGGGTCTGCAAACATGCGTGTGAAGATCTCACACAGCCTTTTCAATTCAACTCGACTGAAACACAAAACAATTAAAGAAAGTATTTAAGATCTGACAGAGAGCATCTGAAAAATAAAAGGAAATCCTTGATACTAATATCACGAATAACATCAAAAGTTATAAACTGGACTTTTGTTGGTTAATCCCAACTACAATACATTAAATCAATGTGAAATGATGAGTCAACATGTAGGTAAATTTCACTGACTCAGAGTCTATTGGACTTGGAACAATGGGTTCAAGTTACAGGAATGGACTCCACTTGATAATTAGGAATAACTTCCTGACAGAAAGAGCTATTCGGCAATGGAATTCTCTGCCTCGGAATATGGTGGAAGCTCCTTCCTTGAAGGCTTTTAAGCAGAGGCTGGATGGCCATCTGTTAGGAGGACTTTGGACTTTTCCTGCATGGCAAAGGGTTGGTCTAGATGGCCCACGTGGCCTCTTCCAACTTTGATTCTATGTTAAGCTATAGCCTAGGAATACATTTTAGGACATTATTTGTAAAGCAGCTCAAGATCAAAAATTGAAAAAAAAAAAGATTTAAGACGTTGAAATGTCAAATTTCTCTCCCCGCCCCCCCCCCCCCCATTCCCAAAGATCCTTTGGCCTTACTCTCCTTCTCTGTTGCTGAGGGCAACATAAAATGCCTACAAAAATCTAAAGTCACACAAACTAAGGAGAGTTATAGGCAGTTTAACTTATTTGTCATTTTAAACTATATTAAAGAGATTTTATCATAGTAAAATGTTTTATATCTATTTCACATCAACTCCTTGGACGCTGGTGGCCTGAGAGTTAACAAATAAATGTTTTACATTAATAAATTCAACATAAATGTTGTTCTCATTAATGAATGTTACTCCCTTCAGTGTTACACCTATGTAAAGAATTCAAAAATGTGGCTTTTGAACAATTCCTTAACACCCCCCCCCCCCCCCCATCATTTTGAGTACTGACAGGAATTACTTCCAACATCTGGAAGATACCCTGATCATCGAGAAATGTGCCATAGTTTGCTTCCTTAATTTGTACTTCAGCTGCACCAGGACTGAGGTACCAAAGAAGAGTCTCATATACAGTACTAGCTGTGCCCGGCCACGCATTGCTGTGGCGAAGTCTGGTGGTATGGGAAATAAAGTATTGAGGAATTGGTGGTAGTTAAGGTAAAGGGTAAAGGTTTTCCCCTGACATTAAGTCCAGTCGTGTCTTACTCTGGAGGTTGGTGCTCATCTCCATTTCTAAGCCGAAGAGCCGGCGTTGTCCGTAGACTCCTCCAAAGTCATGTGGGATGACTGCATGGAGCGGCGTTACCTTCCCGCCGGAGCAGTACCTATTGATGCACTCACATTTGCATGTTTTTGAACTTCTGGGTTGGCAGAAGCTGGGGCTAACAGTGGGGGCTCTCTCCGCTCCCCCAATTCAAACCTGTGGCCTTTCGGTCCAGAAGTTCACCAGCTCAGCGCTTTAACACGCTGCGCCATCAGGGGATATTATTTCCTAAAGGTTGTGAATATACAATATTTCTGATTGGTTTTTTTTGTTTGTTGGAGGCAAGTATGAATGCTGCAATTAGGGAAAATGATTAGCATGTAATGGCCTTGGAGCTTTAAAGCCTGGCTGTTTCCTCCCTGAGTGAATTTTTTGTTGGGAGGTGTTAGCTGGCCCTGATTGTTTCCTGTCTGGAATTCCCTTGTTTTCAGAGTGGTGTTGTTTGCGATATTTTATGTGCTTCTACTGTCTGTGGCCCTGAGAAAACAGAGGATTTTCCAGACTTTGATGATGGGAATACTTTGTTGGGAGGTGTTAGCTGGCCCTGATTGTTTCCTGTCTGGAATTCCCTTGTTTTCAGAGTGGTGTTGTTTGCGATATTTTATGTGCTTCTACTGTCTGTGGCCCTGAGAAAACAGGATTTGCCAGACTTTGATGATGGGAATACTTTGTTGGGAGGTGTTAGCTGGCCCTGATTGTCTCCTGTGTGGAATTCCCCTGTTTATTTACTGTCCTGGTTTTAGAGATTATATTGTTCTGCATTATTCTATCCCAGTAATTATTTCATATTAAAGAAGAATCTCACTTATCCAACATTCGCTTATACAGTGTTCTGGATTATCCAACGCAGTCTGCCTTTTCATAATCAATGTTTTTGTAGTCAGTGTTTTAAATTCATTGTGATATTTTAGTGGTAAATTTGTAAATACAGTACAGTAGAGTCTCACTTATCCAACATAAATGGGCCGGCAGAACGTTGGATAAGCGAATATGTTGGATAATGAGGAATTAAAGATAACCCTATTAAACATCAAATTAAGTTATGATTTTACAAATTAAGCACCAAAACATCATGTTAGACAACAAATTTGTCAGAAAAAGTAGTTCAGTACACAGTAATGCTATATAGTAATTACTGTATTTATGAATTTAGCACCAAAATATCACGATATATTGAAAGCATTGACTACAAAAATGCGTTGGATAATCCAGAACGTTGGATAAGCGAGTGTTGGATAAGTGAGACTCTACTGTAAATACTACATAGCATTACTGTGCATGGAACTACTTTTTCTGTCAAATTTGTTGTATAATATGATGTTTTGGTGCTTAATTTGTATAACGATTACCTAATTTGATGTTTAATTGGCCTTTCCTGAATCCTTTCTTATTATCCAACATATTCACTTATCCTGCTGGCCTGTTTACGTTGGATAAGTGAGACTCTACTGTATATTTCTAATCTTATATTATCTGCTCAGAACTGGATTATATGAGGCCCCTTCTTCACAGCTGTATAAAATGCACACTGAAGTGGATTATATGGTAGTGCGGAGTCAAGATAATCCAGTGCAAAGCAGATAATATAAGATTATAAATGGGTTATATAGCTGTGTGGAAGGGCCTTGAGTCTACACTGCCATATAATCCAGTGCAAATTAGATAATCTGTGGAAGAAGTCTAAGTGAGGCCTAAATCTGCCTGTCCCCTAACTGAAACCTGGCTGTCCCTTGGTTGCTAGGCAACCAAGTGGGCAGAGATTAGCCCTCGAAACTGGCAGCAATTGGATAAAAGCAATTATTCCTCTCCCTCTAATTAGGACTTTATTTTTCTTTTCTTTTTGTTGTATCAACCTTGAGGCGTGGATGATGGGTTGTGTTGTCAAATTTTGAGGTTGGGGGGCCTGTACTTTTGTTGTTTTGTGAATTGCCGTGATGCCATCACTCTTTTATATATATAGATCTGTTTAAGCACTTACCTCAGTGTCCGTTGGCTCTTTAGTAAATTCTGCAGGCCTATCAGTCCTTCTTTCCTTTCAGACCAGT